>NC_092364.1:6277721-6383371 GCF_030848805.1 Temnothorax longispinosus | reverse complement strand
TTTTCTCTAATGTACATTCTACAGATTAATATTTTATTTATGTATTAATATCCTATGTTTAAGTAAACCGTCATTTGTAGCGCAATCGGCAAAAAAATATAAATTTATATATTTCTGTTGATTCTACATAGTTACAATTAGTTTAGGCTTTTTATGTGTAGAATTATTGACTTTCCGATTGTACTATCAATAACGGAGTACTTTGATATATAATTGAGTATTTTTATATTTTTATAAAAAATTAAAATTCATTATACAACGGAGAATTGGTGGTAACATCACTATGCGCACAGTAGGGATATTTCATAGAGCAAGATAAAAAAATATATATATAGAGATAAAATTATATTTAGTCACTACAGTTCATAAATATCAAACCATTTAAATATTTAGTCACAGTAGATGATAAATATACACGATATTTTAAATCTATAACAACAGACTGATATACTTTTGTCACGTTTTATTACGTTATAGTGTATTAATTCATAAAAAAAATAATATTTTAAATTAAGTATCGCATCTTTATCTTTGTAAAATAAATTAATAAATAACAATGACGATTGCTACAAAGAGATACTTGAGATTAGGTATTGCAAAATGCAATAAAAGTCTCACAGAACCGCTATACACGATCCTATCTATGAGCATTGATACTGGTAAATATATGTACATATATATATTTTTTAACAGCATTAATTGCCATTATTAAATAGTCGTTCATGACGGTGCCGAATGTGGAGGTTGGCGTCAGCAATTTGTAATGTAACATTGTATGTAACATTGTTCTCGAGATGATCCTCGTCTAGGCTGAATATCATATCACTATCATCTAACAGAGGAAATAAAAGAATTAATGCCTTTGTTTTATAAGATATGGATGGAGACGTTCAGCTACAAAAATGTAGCAACTACATATGTATAAGCGTGAATTGCAATATAAAATCCGATAATATACATATATACACATAATTTTCGATAAAAATGTAAATGAAACTTGTAAACAGAATTGCAAAAAGTACCTGATTTTCTTACTTGATCCTTGCTCAAGGAACGACACACGATTTTCCTTTTATATTTATTTGTGATCAAAGGTTCTTCTAAACCAAGTGCCATACCAACGCCCTACTCGTCAATCGTCCTGCATCCAAAGTAGTCCTTATCGCGAGTATGGTCGACGAACAATATAAATTGTATAAGTATTTATTGATATAGCTTGATACCCGTGTTTCGCTACGGTATGTAACTACATTAAATAAATAAAAAAAAACCAAGCCGATATCTCATTGGGCCTAAGAGATATTGAGAAATCCGTGAAAACATATTTTACCTCGTTTAACCCCCTTAAGGATTAAATTTCTAAAACTCTTTCCTTAGTGGATGCTTACGAAAGGAAGGAGTATGCGTCCCCAATTTTATGAGTTTCTAGATTTAAGGGTTTAGACTGGACGTTGATGAGTCAGTCAGGATATATAGATTACAAGAATTATATAGATGTTACGCAACAGAAAAATTTAATGATGATATATTGCTTCAAGCGTAGTACTATGTTGTATGTGTGTATAAATAGATACATATACCAATTTAGTATAAGGTAGAGCAATGTAAAGTGAATTTTAATAGCTTAAATATGTATTAAGAAATATATTTAAAAAGTTGTATTGTTAAATAAGACAAATTTAAAAACGGAAATAAATGCGGTAAACTATGCGTCTTTCAATAGATGTTTTTTAAATAAAATTATATAAATTTTCTAAACACATTGCAATAAAGAAATAACTGAAATAATAATAAATAATTCAATAATATCAAAATACAAAACTGAAATTTTACAAAACATTTCCTTATTAAAATTAATATATTTTAAAATTTTCAGTACTTATCGAAATACTCCGTAAATTAATTTTTGTCTTAACTAGACATACAGACGCGCGGTACGCGCTATTTAGTTTTAATATTATAGGTAAAAGTACTCTATTACTATCACATTATTAAGTTTTATTTTAATATCTCTATGCAGAATAGCTAAAGGAACAGAATTACATGTGAACAATTATTCAGTTCTGTTTAAAAGATAGGTACTGATGATATTAATATTTCATACAAAAAAATGACACAAAAAATTCTTCTAATACATTTATTTTTTTATTTTTTCGCTTGAATATTTGTTTGTTATAAATTTTGAACAGTAGTTATTAAAATATAAATTGAATGTATATAGGACAGAATATATAATATAAATTGTTACGTTATAGAAAAGGCCTACAGCTGGTCTGCATATTTCAGTCGATCTTATACTTACTATATACATTCTCCCTTCTCGGGTTTCGTAGCATTCTAGGCTGTTTGCGGAAACATAAAATGCTTGAGCTCAGGGATGGTATTACATTGAGAAAAAAAATTGACTGTACGCGCGGACTAAATTTGTATAATTGTTGATCCAATGGTTGATTCAACAATTATTATTAAGTTGCACTAAGAAAAGTGTAATCATTCTATAGTTTATTCATGTCATCCATCAAAATTTTTTAATAAAAGTTAGTTAATTTAACTAATGTTAAACCAACTAATGTTTAGTTGAACGTATCAGACTAAATATTTTAGTTGGATGAAATACATTTAGCGTTTTTCAATAAATTTCTTTCTCAGAGTAGCTATAAATAGTGCGCCCTCGCGCGTGCCTGAGTGTTTGTGTATGTGTGTGGTGTGTAATAGGATATATATTACATATTATATAATTATACATATATTACATATATTTTAAATATATAAATATATATATGTATAATATATTATATTATATTATTATATGGATTTTATATGCATATATAATAACAACTATGACCAGTAAATACACCAGCGCACACTCGACAAAGTTTCACACAGGCATACAATTTATAAATTAATAGCTTTTCTTAGGTTAGCTCGAACCTTTTATGGCTCCGTGAACAACATGTATGCCACGAAACGAGAGCTGTTAATAGTAAGCAATATCGGCCGTAAAGCGCAAATTTGCTGTATACCTGTATGTCATTTTGTATCAATCAGGACAAACTTATTTTAACTTCTTTTTTGACATATCATCTTCCGTCAGTTAATATATATATATAAGACATTTGTTGTATAATCATACTCTATCTTCCAATGCAACCCCAAGAATGGATGATAATTCGTTTATGGTTTCGGGAAGCATTTTAGAACTAGGACTATCACGCTGATCCATAAACCATATCCTGGCCAACTCACGAGTTACTTCCCATTCGTACAAATCGCGGAATATTGGGCAGGCATATTTCGGCATACAATATTCGCTGGCAAAGTTTATAGCATCCTCGAATATTCGTTCGTTATCATCTAACCATCTATTTTTGATACACAAGCGCAGCCAGAGAAACCTGCGAGATACGTGCGCGATATGTTACTCGATCAACTGCAAAACAATCTGAATATAGAAAAGTATATTAGTAATATAGAATATAGAAAAGTATATATTTACCTTATTTCCCTCACACAAATCTCCTGATCACGCAGAAACGTATCTTCTATCTTTCGTAACTTCTCTGCCGTCAGAACCGTATTAGGCAATGCAAGTAAATAAGTTAAAAATTCTATTATAGCGAAATCATTAGACTGGTCCAAGTTTTTGGCAAAACACGCTGTTTCTTGTTCGACCCACCTCTGCCAACGACTCCTTATGACCATGGAATTGTGATAAGAAGGTGGGAAATCTGGTTCATTAAACCATTTATCCCAATCTACAGTATTTAAAATCTAGCCACAAGATAAAAGTTGTTATTCGTTGTTTAATAAACTAAAATTAAGAACTATAGTTTATTTGCATAAAAATCATGTTACCTTGGGTTTTCCATTAGTAGAAAAATATCCATTCAGAAGAATCTCAAAACGATCAGTCGTTAGGATTTTACGTTCTTTACAATGTGGCCATAAACCATTTAAGAGAAAACTTTTGAATTCTTCGGGGCCACCTATCTTATCTTGTAAGTAATTCAAAAACACACACC
Source organism: Temnothorax longispinosus (assembly GCF_030848805.1). NCBI lineage: Eukaryota > Metazoa > Arthropoda > Insecta > Hymenoptera > Formicidae > Temnothorax > Temnothorax longispinosus. The sequence goes on along the minus strand of NC_092364.1, from coordinate 6,379,349 downwards.
CTTTTTCCGACACGTACTTGATAATGTTTATGGGCAATAAATTTTGCGTAAAAACAGGTACTAAAGAGACGGTTCGTAACTCTGGCTGTAACAGTAATTCAGTTTCAGAAAATAGTGTAAAAATATGTAAATGTAACTGTAATAGTATAATTCAGTTTCAGAATATAGTGTAGTAAAATTATGTAAATGTAACTGTAATAGTATAATTCAGTTTCAAAAAACAGTGTAGTAAGTATGTAATGCATATGAAGTGGAAAGCACACGTAGGAAGTGGAAAATAATATTATTAATCATATTTAATACATTTCTTTTTGTAATTTTAACCAAGCAAAATTAATACTTTACCATATTCAGCACATTGTTAATGCCTTTTATTTTTAGAAATTCGCGAATATCTTCGGCGTCTATTATATTATTTATAGGATTCCTATAAATGAATGTACTAAGGCCTTTAATCAACCACAAGTGTTTGAAATTGTCAATCGCAACTGCCTTTCCTATCCAGCTCTCAATGATGTTTTGAACAATTGTATCGATCATAGAATACTGTCCTTCGAGTAAACTTGATGACACGAATGTCATATCAGGATATTGCATATCGAATTCCGGCACATTTGGTGGAAGCACACATACATTAACTATATCAACATATATCATTTTATAAACATATTAAAAATAAAATAGTAATAAAATAGTAATATATATATATATATATATATAATTGTGTTTAGTCACACAGTAAATATTAAATATACAAGATATTTTAAATCTATAACAATAAACTGATATACCTTTGTCACGTTTTATTACGTTCTAGTGTATTAATTCATAAAGAAAATAATATTTTAAATATGGTATCGAATTTTTATCTTTGTAAAATCAATTAATAAATAACAATGTCGATTGCTACGAATAGATACTTGAGATTAAGTATTGCACAATGCAATGAAAGTCTCGCAGAACCGCTATACACGATTCTATCTATAACAGCATTGATGGTAAATATATAAACAGCATTAATTGCCATTATTAAATATTCGTTTATGGCGGTGCCAAATGTGAAGGTTGGGGTCAGCAATTTGAAACAGCAATGTGCTTATTCTCATCCGCATAATAAGATACCGTTACGACATCGCCACCCACATTAATGAGACATTGATCCTGGAAACATATTTTTTTATGAAATATACAACAAGCGTGGGAATGTGTATAATGCAGGTAAAATAATGTTTTTTACTAACTTGATTTTTGTGAGGGCTGTGAAGAAGCACACACTGCGTCATAAAGAACGCTACCATAACGTTACCGCCTAATGCCGTAATGTGCGCGCGAACAATTGCCAAAACTTCCATTACGAAACTGTGGGTGAAACCACTCAATCCACCATTCTGATGTAACACATCATCATCATCAGGATTTTAATAGTTGAATTTCTAACATTCCGTTGAGAATAATCGTCATTATGAACTCATTCACCTCCCGTATCGATGTACTTTCGCAAATGAAAAATAAATTTAGGTTGCCTTGATATCTCTCTATCCTTCCACCTGGTAGATAAGATAAAGGCGTTATATCTACCCTGTATCTTCCTTTCAAAGTCACCTGTAAATAATTAAAATATAAAGAAAAATTAAAATAAAATAAATTAAAATATAAAGAAAAATTCTTGCATTTTTTAACGCTTAGCATTATAAATTTAAAAATATACGTGTTGAAAACTTGAAAATATCAGGAAACGATAACAAGTGCAAATATTAAATTATATATTATATATATTTTTTTCTTTTAAGAAAAGATTCTTACGTGTTTACGTCTATGAGTAGTGAATGATTTTAAACGCAAAGGTGAGCGTGGTCTTTGCTTTTATATAGGGGTACCTCTTAAAGTGGCGGGATTTTCTATACAAGTGCGTGTTGCATTGTCGGATGTAACGTTGTTCTCGAGATGATCCTCGTCTAGGCTGAATATCATATCACTATCATCTAACAGAGGAAATAAAAGAATTAATGCCTTTGTTTTAAAAGATATGGATGGCACTAGACGTTCAGCTACAAAAATGTAGCAACTACATATGTATAAGCGTGAATTATAATATAAAATCCGATAATATAATTATACATATAATTTTCGATAAAAATGTAAATGAAACTTGTAAACAGAATTGCAAAAAGTACCTGATTTTCTTACTTGATCCTTGCTCAAGGAACAACACACGATTTTCCTTTTATATTTATTCGTGATCAAAGGTTCTCCTAAACCAAGTGCCATACCAACGCCCTACCCGTCAATCGTCCTGCATCCAAAGTAATCTTTATCGCGAGTATGGTTGACGGACAATATAAATTTTATCGGTATTTAATGATAAAGCTTGATACCCGTGTTTCACTACGGTATGTTAAATAAAAAGAACCAAGTCGATATCTCATCGGGCCTAAGAGATATGGAGAAATTCGTAAAAACATATTTTACCTCGTTTCACCCCCTTAGGGGTTGAACTTATAAAGCTTCCTTCTTACGACATGGCAGGAATATGCGCCAATTTCATAAGTCACTAGATTTAGGGGTTTAGGTTGGACGTTGATGAGTCAGTCAGTCAGTTAGGACATTTGTTTATATATGTATGAAACAAATGTCCTAACTGACTGACTGACTCATCAACGTCCAGCCTATATATAGATTACAAGAATTATATGTATTACGCAACAAAAAATTTAATGATGACATATCACTACACGCGTAGAACTGTGTTGTATGTATGTGTGTATATATAGATACATATACTCTAATTTAGTATAAGGTAGAGCAATGTGAAGTAAATTTTAATAGCTTAAATATGTATTAAAAAATATATTTAAAAAGTTGTATTGTTCGATAAGACAAAAATTTGAAAACGGAAATAAATTCGGTAAACTATGCGTCTTTCAATAGATGTTTCTTAAATAAATCTTCTAACACATCGTAAAATAAAGAAATAACTGAAATAATAATAAATAATTCAATAATATTAAAATACAAAACTGAAATTTTACAAAACATTTATTTATTAAAATAAATATATTTTAAAATTTTCAGTATTTATCGAAATATTCCGTAAATTAATTTTTGTCTTAACTAGACATACAGACGCGCGGTACGCGCTATTTAATTTTAATATGATAGGTAAAGGTACTATTACTGTTACATCATTAAGCTTTATTTTAATATCTCTATAATACAGAATAGCTAAAGGAACAGAATTACATATAAATAATTATTCAGTTCTATTTAGAAGATACTGATGACATTAATATATCATACAAAAGAATTACAAAAAAAATTCTTCTAATACATTTATTTTTTTATTTTTTCTCTTGAATATTTGTTTGTTATAAATTTCGAACAATAGTTATTAAAATTTAAATTGAATGTATATAGGACAGAATATAATATAAATCGTTACGTTATAGAACAGGCCTACAGCTGGTTTGCACATTTCAGTCGATCTTATACTTACTATATTACATTCTCCATTCTCGCGTTTCGTAGCATCTAGGCTGTTTACGGAAACATTATAAGATGCTCGAGCTCAGGGATGGTATTACATTGAGAAAAAAAATTAACTGTACGCGCGGACTAAATTTGTCTAATTGTTGATCCAATGATTGATTCAACAATTATTAAGTTGCACTACGAAAAGTATAATCATTCGATAATTTATTCATGTGATCCATCAAAATTTTTTAATAAAAATTAGTTAATTTAACTAATGTTAAACCAACTAATGTTTAGTTGAACGTATCAGACTAAATATTTTAGTTGGATGAAATACATTTTGCGTTTTTCAATAAATTTTTTTTCTCAGAGCAGCTATAAATATAGTGCGCCCTCGCGCGCGCCTGAGTGTGTGTGTGTGTGTGTGGTGTGTAATAGGATATATATTACATATTATATAATAATTATACATATATTACGTATATTTTAAATATATAAATATATATATGTATAATATATTATATTATATTATTATATAAATTTTATATGCATATATAATAAGAACTATGACCAGTAAATACACCAGCGCTGGAAGTTTCACACAGGCATACGATTTATAAGTTAATACCTTCTCTTAGCTTAGCTCGAACCATTTATGGCTCCGTGAACAACATATATGCTACGAAACGAGAGAAGTGAAGTTAATAGTAAGCAACATCGGCCGTATCGCGCAAATCTACTGTAGTGTCATTAACCAATCACAGGACCGTATTATAGCATCTTAAGACATTAAAGACGGTCTTGAAAATAAGCACCGACTATGAATTCCGCAATAAAGAATTAAATAACAGAAATAATAATAAATAATTCAATAATATCAAAATACAAAACTGAAATTTTACAATACAATACAAGAAGTTAATATAGTAAGCAACATCGGCTTGCGCTTCGCGCAAATCTAGTAGACCTCAATTCAACATCAAGAATAAATGATAATTAGCTTAGCTCGAACCATTTATGGCTCCGTGAACAACATATATGCTACGAAACGAGAGAAGTGAAGTTAATAGTATAAAGCAACATCGGCCGTATCGCGCAAATTTACTGTAGTGTCATTAACCAATCACAGAAACGTATCAGTATATGAAGACGGTAAAAGATGCCAGAGCTCAGGGATGGTATCTTGAAAAGTTGTACCGACTTTAAATTCCGACTTAGACAAATCAACCTCAAGAATGGATTCCAATTTTTCTATGGTTTCGGGAAGCATTTTGGAACGATTATTAGGCTCCTTAAACCATGACTTGGCCAACTCACGAGTTACTTAATCCCATTTGTGTACAAATCGCGGAATATTAGGCAGGCATATTTCGGCATACAATATTCGCTTGCAAACTTTAAAGCGGGAATTTGCACATCTAACCGCCTACTTTTGATACACAAGCGCAGCCAGAGAAACCTGCGAGATACGTGCGCGATATGTTACTCGATCAACTGCAAAACAATCTGAATATAGAAAAGTATATTTACCTTATTTCACAAATCTTCTGGTCGTCCAGAAACGCCAATTCTAGCATTTGTAACTTTTCTTTTGGCACCGCAGGCAATGCATGTAGATATGTTAAAAATTCTATTTCAACAAAATCATTATAGTACTGTGTACTTCTTGAATCAGATCACGATCCACCGGATCCACTTCTTCTTGTTCGACCCATCTGTCCGCTTTAAGGTGCCAATTAGTTTTCCTTATGGTCATGGAATCGCGATAAGAAGGTGAAACCTGGTCTATATAACCATCCATCCCACTCTACAGAATCTAACAGCTAGCCACAAGATAAAAGTTGTTATTCGCTGTTTAATAAACTAAAATTAAGAACTATAGTTTATTTGCATAAAAATCATGTTACCTCGCCTTTATGGTGAAAATGTTGGGAACAGAGAAGTCTTAAAACGATCAGTCGTTAGGAATCTATAGGTAAAAAGAAGTGGCAATAAATATTGTACAAGAAAATGTCTGAAATCTGTGGGACCACCTAAGATAGCATGTAAGTAATTCAAAAACACACACCCCTTTTTCCGACACGTACTTGATAATATTCATGGGCAATAATTCATCCGTAAAAACAGGTATTAAAGAGACGGTATCCAACTGCGGCTGTAATAGTAATTCAGTTTCAAAAAATAGTGTAGTAAGTATGTAGTAGCAATGCATATGAAGTGGAAAGCACACGTATGAAGTGGAAAATATTATCAATCAATATATTCAGTACATTTCTTTCTGTAATTTTATCCAAGCAAAATTAATACTTTACCATATACTTAGCAGATTGTTAATGCCTTTTATTTCTAGATCGTTGTAAAATTTCATTTTTTTGTCGATTATTTTATTATTTATAGGATTCCTATAAATGAATGTACTAAGGCCTTTAATCAACCACAAGTGTTTGAAATTGTCGATCGCAACTGTCCTTCCTATTCAGCTCTCAATAATGTTTTAAACAATTGTATCGATTATAAAATACTGTCCTTCAAGTAAACTTGATGACACGAATGTCACATAAGGATATTGCATATCGAATTCCGGCACATTTGGTGGAAGCACACATACATTAACTAATTCACCTACAAATATTATTTTATAAATATATTAAGAATAAGATAATAATAAAAGGAATAAGACTGACAATTCCTTATAAAATAAAATGCATATAAACATATTGTACATATAAACTGAAACGACAAATTAAGTTGAAATATTACCCAAGAAACCATACGACTCTTTGATGTTATACTATACAGGATGTCCGCAATTTTATCAAGAAATATTATACACCGCTGACAAGATTCCTCTTCAGCCCAAATGTCTAGATACATAGGTCTAGATACATCTTCGCGTCTTCTGTGCAAACTTCTTAGTGAACCTACTATAATATATATGTATCGCATACGGTGGTATACGGACTTTACGGAGTTGAGTCGTGTCAGTCAATGACAAACTGAAATATGTATGAATTGCAGGATTAAGTAATGTGCAAGAGCAACGAAGAGTATAAACGTATCAACTTTTTGTTAGTAATTAATTAACTTGTAATGCATTGAATAAAATATTTAACATTTACACTTTATTATGTTAAATATAATATACCTTTTATTTTACGTAACGTGCAAAAAATTGTCTTGTGCAATAATATAAAAGAATGATCGATATCTCGCATTTATTTTTCAAGACAAGTTACAATGTAGATAGAAAGAATATCATTTTTCGTAAAAGTAAATTATAAGAAAAGTTAAATATATCTTAGCACAATCTCCGTAAATGGCATTATCTTATAATTATTGAAATATTTTCAAGCGCAGGATTTTGTTTCGCAGGCAGATACATTTATAGGGCCACATCGTCCGCCACAAATTGCAACTAGAACCACAATAAGATTAAGAATTATTTTACATAAAACGACAAGAATATATTTGAAATTTAATCAAACAGAAATATTATTTTAATATTTAGCAAAGATAGAAAATGAATCTGAATAAGTAACTTCAGAACCTATAACTTCTAATGAGAAAAAATTCACTCTAAGTTTATCACAATCAATTAGAAGCATATATCCTACCCAGCCAGAATATTTCTCGCTATGGGTATACATCATATTGTGTGTATGCTTTAAAATTACTTTAAAGCAGTAATTAAGACATGATTGATTTACATAATTTCAATCTCTGTATCTGATAAACCGAGGATAAACAGTAGATTCGTATAAAGACCTTTTATTTAATTAAAAAATTATAAAGAAATTTTCACGACTAACTTCTTCTTGCGCATCCTCCATCTCGAGTAAACACTAAAGACTTGCTTTCACACCAAAAACGATTTCTGTAATAATTTTAATACTTATTATTATTCGTCCGATTAAAAACGATTGTCAAGTTTAGAGCAGCTAAAAGTAGACATCACTAAATCTGATGGCTTTGTATATGTATATATGTATTGTACGGGAGGTAGTGAACATTTTTGACACTATTTTCGCAGTCAGTGAATATAATGGAACAATCCTATCTATATTAACTGACTGCCGACTGCTGACTGCGAAAATAAGTGTCAAAAATGTTCCCTGCCTCCCGCATATGTATATAATGTATACTAATATATATTGGGTATTGGGTGGGGGTGGGGGTGGGAAGTAACCAGGACTACCAGGGTTGCATTCCAAAATTCACTCTGAGTAACTAAAATCTATAGTTTACGTCACGTACCTACACTATAGCATTTTAGTTAACTAGAGTGAATTTTGGAACGCAGCCCAGGAGTAACCAGCATGCAGGAGTAACGACAACCGGCGTTACCGACGAGGCGGTGTGACCGACTGTGACGTGACAGTTGATATTATCGACTACGGCTGGCTATATTTATATACGGACAGATTGTCACACGGCGTTATTACGAGATAAGTAATTGCAATAAAACGAACGCGACAGTGCGACGATCAGGCCTCGTTAGTGCGATATTTTGTCGAGGTGCAAGATACTTGCGGTGGAAAATTGGGGGCAATCGTAGGACTTCTTCCATTTCCAACATTTCGATTGTTGCTACAAGCCAGATTTCGTGGTATTTACTTTTCAGCTGCTCCAAACTTGACAATCGTCCTTGATCGGACGAATAATAATAAGCATTAAATTATTGTAGAAATTATTCTTGGTGTGAAAGCAGTCTTCAGTGGCCAGTGGTGCTTTAGTGTTTACTCGAGATGGAGGATGCGCAAGAAGAGGTTAGTCGTGAAAATTTCTTTATAATTTTTAATTAAATAAAATGTCTTGATGTGAATCTTCTGTTTATCAGATACAAAGATTGAAATTATGTAAATCAATCATGTGTTAATTGCTGCTTTAAAGTAATTTTAAAGCATACACACAATGTAAAGGGTGCTTCTAATTAATTGTGATAAACTTACGAGTGAATTTTTTCTCATTAGAAGTTAGGTTCTGAAGTTACTTATTCAGATTCATTTTTATTTTTTAATGCTAAATATTAAAATAATATTTCTGTTTGATTAAATTTCAAATATATTCTTGTCGCTTTCTGTAAAATAATTCTTAATCTTATTGTGGTTCTAGTTGCAATTTGTGGTGGACGATGTGAGCAACATTATCAAAGAAGCGATTGAAGTGTCAATAGGTGGCAATACGTATCAGCATAACAAAGTTAATCAATGGACTTCGAACGTGGTAGAGGCGTGCTTGGGCAATCTTACAAAATTACAGAAGGCTTACAAATATATCGGTATGCAGAACAAACTAATTTCTTAGCATTAGGAGAGAGGTTTTATATTAACGTCTCCCTTCTGTACATTCTGGAATAATGTCGTTTTTCATCTGAATTTCACTTTTCCTTAAATCGAATTGTTGCAGTGACTTGTACAATCATGCAGAAAAACGGTGCTGGACTTCATACCGCGAGTTCATGTTACTGGGATAACGCTACCGATGGCAGCTGCACGGTGCGCTGGGAGAATAAAACCATGTACTGCATTGTATCTGTTTTTGGACTGGCCTTATAAATTTATCTGTCTGCGAAACAAAATCCTGTGCTTGAAAAGATTTCAATAATTTGGCAATTATAAGATAGTGCCATTTTCAAAAATAAAACGTTCCGTTCTACCAGTTATTTGACAAAACTTGGTATTTTTGCACAAGCTACAGAAATTAGATAAATAGAGGGGCACAAATGATTGTGCTGCTTAAAGGTAGTTACGCAATGCAATGAATAATATATGTGATATAAATGAAATCGAGCATATATACACAAAATAGGGAGATTCTGCTAAGATATATTAACTTTTCTTATATTTACTTTTACGAAAAATGATATTCTTTCTATCTATATTGTAACTTGTGTGAAAAATAAAGGCGAGATATCGATCATTCTTATATTATTACACAAGAAAATTTTGTGCACGTTACGTAAAATAAGGTACCTATATCTAGATTCAGCACATGATCTAAAGTATATAGGTACCTGGTTGTTAGACAATAGAAAGAAATATAAACCATCAGCAATTTGCGCAGGTGTTAGTTTATACAATGCAGGAGAGTTTGGACGTGTTTTATATTCAATTTGAATTTTACATCTGAAAATATTGTAGGTGTATTCAATGCTTACATTAATTATGGCTAGTAATTGTATTATTCTAGAAATATCTTATTTTTACCTTATAAAATAAGCAGTTTCAGCAGCTTCTGGTGACTGTATGCGAAATGGACGTCCAAGAGATTTGTCTCGAGATACTTGACTGTCAAAATCTTCAATTTCAAAATCTAATTATAAATGTGTTCCATCGATGTCTGTGACCCTTGATATATCAAGTTCTAGGTTATCTAAAGTCTAATTATTCGATAACATATATTATTAACCAGTCAATATTTTTGATCGATATATAAAAAGTGTCTACTTAATGTTTCGACCTATAAGGTCATCTTTAGTGCGGTATAATAAAAACCGTCATTTATAAACAGAGATGAAAATATCTAGTCAGATTATAAAATTTGCAAATCTTGTAATCGTTTATATGGAATTAATGTGTCTGGATTAGGCCTTTTTGTGTGTGTAGAGTCTCTTGATGTGCCATTAAAAGTGGTGGGTCTGGCTTCTTTGGTAATGATGTTAAAGTAATGATAAAGTGTAGGCTGGTAAAAACGTTAAATCAATCTTAAAGAGAGTTTGTAAAATACATGTGTGTCGAACCATTGTTAAAAAGTAAGTCAATTCGATCCATCACGGTAATGGCACATCAAGAAACTCTACAAAAAAGTCTAAACCAGATCCTTTCGTATTAATTACATATAGATGATATACAAATTTTACGAATTTTTTAATTTAATTAAATGTCATGAACTTATCTATAAGTCTTTGTTACAACGCCCTAAAGATGACCTTATTACAAGTCAAAACGTTTGTCACATTATTTATTTAAATTTGTAGTATATTTTTAGCACATACACCTGGCGTGGTACGTTAGCCCCTCTTATCTTCTTTGTTTTTAATTCTTTGAACTTTAATCTTCTATTACATATTTTTTAATTTCCGCATTTATTTGATTATTATAAGTGGCACGTGTAATCGATACCGATTTAGATTTGGTTGTGGATTTTAATGAAAAAGTAATTAAAGAAAAAGCGATTTTGACAATAGAAATAAGAACACCTCTAAATAAGAATATAGTAAATTTGTACATTATTTATTTAAAATAATATATTCTTAGCATGTACACCTGTCTTGGTTTGCTAGCTCCTAATGTAATAAGTACATGACAGAAAATGATATATCGAAATGGGGAAATCATTATAGTAATTGCGTGTGAGATTTGTCAAATGCAAGCAATTCTTGGATCATTGTGTTAAATACAATATATTTCATGCATTTAAGAATATGCGCAGAATGTTGTCAGTTAATTAAAATTGTGAAGAAATAATCTAATTTTTAAAAGTGTAAGTTACTAAGGAGCTAAGGATATGTGCAGCAGTTTCGTCTTTTAAATATTATAATAAATTCCGTAAATAATTTAAAAAAAAAGTAAATTTAAACTTTACACATTATGCTTACGTAGCTAAGTAAATAATTGAAATACCTAGTATCGCAAAAGAGTGTAGATCATTAGAACGCCTTGCAGTATCCATTTTATGAGAGTCACGTTACGAGCCTTTTGAAATCACTTGCGATATAGTAATCTTCATGTCTAAACTGGCTGCAGTATTGGTTCTAACTTCTACCACTTTCTTTGTTTGGCAACATATTCTGTTTATTAGAATGTCGGATGTCAGAGTCAAAGTGACTGTGATTTCTCTCGCTTAAATATATTCGAATTAAATAAATTTAGTAAATCACACTGTAATACACTGCGGGATTGATTTACCTTAATTAAATCTTCTAACTCCCATTCCTTTCGTTCTTTCCACTCATACTCAGATTCACATTTTCTTTATTTTAAATAGGCAGAAACTAAAGAAATGCGCTATCAAGAAAGTATTTTTCGTGCCCGTTCACAAGTGCAACGGATACAGTTAGCTTCTCTGTTCGGTTTTTAACACTTTGGGTAATGGAATACTATCGCGTCAAAGTCATATTCGTTATAGTCGGCGAAAAACCATGTGATATTATGATGGTGCCCCAAAAAATAAGCACTGAACTTCACAAGATATGCGCACACATATAATGGACACGAGACGAGATATTTTACATAATAAAGTAAGTGTCAAATATTTTATTCAATGCATCATAAGTTAATTACTAACAAATCGTTGATATGTTACAGTTCTTCGCTGCTCACACCACTCAATCTTGCAATCCGTATAAACACTCAATCTGAAATTGATAAAAAAATTATATTTTGATACATGTAAAATTTATTGTTATATAAAAACCCACAAAAAAGTATTAGGTATATGCATGCAAATTCTGCAAACAGATATATATATATTTTTTATCAAAAATATCCGTTTAATAAAGCAGAATACTCTGGAACATTTGTTTCTCTAAAATGCTATTATTTCGATAAAAATTAATGTTAGTAATTAATTGAATACATAAAATTAAATATTAATTATATCCGTTGAAATGGACCGTGCTGCCCTGAGCGACAAATCGACATATAACATATGTGCTGATCACCGGCAGTGCAGACTCAAAACGACCGTCTGATTGCAGAGCACTTTTGATCTAATATATCCAATGAAAAAACAAACACAAAACCGGCTTTGAGCTTTTGCGGTCTAGAAACTTTTAACACTTTTTGTAAAATAATTTTAGATCAATTATTCTCTTCTCTTTATATTAAGCATTACGAATGTTATTTTTGCAATATTTTGGAAGCTCAATTTGACAATTCGTATATACTATTCTGTATCCTCAACTCAAGTTTGAGTAATGGGTTATGCGGCAATGTAATCACAAATTTAAAGTACGATATAAAGTTTGTTATAATTACAGTTTTTACATGAAATTAACAATCGCGTTTATGAATTCTGTCGTTAAATAATTTACAATTTTTATCTTTGCATTTAGTAAAAGAAATTTGCGTGATTTTGGCGTGTTGCTAGTTATTTTTATTATAAGTTAAATTATTGCTAAATACTTATATTTTAGTTAGCTATATCATAACATTAATAATACGTGTCAATCGATCTATTCGGTATGTTACGTAACTTTTAGGTAGGGCTGTCAATACTTATGGAATTTTGATAAAATCCCGCGTACGCTAAAGTCGCACTCCAAAGTTGAAATTCGTGCTGCAATTTCTTTCCCAATTGCAAAGGTGACGAAATCCTAATAAAATTAATAAAGAGCTTAAAAAAGCGATAAAAACCAAGAGAATTATTCTTTTACACGATGGAGTAAGGCCGCATTGCACGTATCAACGTAGACATTTCTTGTGCAGCAATTTTGTTGGGAATTGTTGGGATTTTACCTCATCCACTTCACAGTCTGGACCTTTGACTACCATTTTTGAGTTCTTTTGAGACCTGTTGCAGGAAAACGATTTAAAAAGAAAAAATGAAAATCGTAAGCAAGCATATTCTGTATATACATGGACGACAATTTTCCAAAGACGGAATCTTTAAATTAACGAACCGCTGGAACAAGTGTCTTAACGTATTAAAAGTAACTACGTAAAAAAATAGTTCATTGTACTTTTACACGTACTTACACGCATTTATGTGCTAATAAACATTTTGCATATTCTTCAAGAGTTATTAGGTGCGCAACTAAGTTTCCGGGTTTCACACATAAATGGCACCAATAACACATGTACTCGACTTACATGTTTGAAGTTGTCTGAAGTTATAGCTTGGACATCTGTTAACAATAACCAGTCGTTATACCAACACATATCGCAACGCAAAAATATTTTTTCTAACAACGGAGATGTCGAGTTTTGTGCCAAATAAACAGCATTTGCGTCCAGGACACCATCAAAACGCTGAAATGGGATCTGCTACCGCACCCGCCGTATTCGCCAGACCTGGCGCCTTCCGATTAGCACTTGTTCCGGTCGATGGCGCATGGCTTGGCTGGGCTACACTTGACCAATTTCGAAGAAGTGCAAAATTGGTTGGATAAATGGTTTCGGTCCAAAGACGCGTCATTTTATCGTCGCGGTATTCATGTATTGCCAGAGAGATGGCGAAAATGTATATGCTAGCGAGGGACGATACTTTGAATAAACCATTTTTTGTATTTATTGATAAAAAAAAACCCGGAAACTTAGTTGCGCACCTAGTAGTTCCTTAATACCTTAGTTTTAGTCCTATGCTTCTTATATGTGTACAAAATATATATTGCTTACTATGCCATGGCTTTCCACATACACATTAATATATAATTTTTATTATGCATACATAATTCCTTCATCATTCGTATACACAAATATATTATATATTATATATATCGAAAGGCTCACAAGATTAAAAATCAATCCAAAATAAAATAACATCGAGCCGCAAGGTGAAGTGTTATGAAATTCTATATTAAGATAACAAATTGACAAACCTTTCGGACCCTTATGGGATCATCTTCAGTGTCAAAATACAATTAAGTCCAAAGTTCAGAAAAAGTTAACGTACGTTACATTTACACTAAAATTAACGCAACTAAATTAACGCAACAACGTTGAATCCGAAGTAGACCATACTATAACAATTGTGATTTTGTCAAAATTAATTCAGCGGGTTTGCAGAAGGAATATAATATTATTACTTTTTAGCGTTGTTTCAAATCAAGACTTTGATTTACTCTCTATGTTTTTTTAATGTATTAAATGTAATTTTATGGTTAAAAAGAAAGTTATTTTTTGATCTACTCTTATATTATAATATATTCAATTCTAGCGCATAAATCCACTACAAATCGAATAATTTTGCAGATATTTTATTAGCAATAATAATTAAAATCCAACAAACATTAATTTTTAATAGGATTATCAGAAAAATCGACGAATAAATGTTACAGCTGTCTTTTAAGCATTAGAAAAAAAAAATTAATTTCCTAACTAAATTAATTTTGTTATAAATATTATAAATAAAAAATTGATGTCAACAACATACACATTATAAATTGTTCTGAAATTGAGATTATCAGGTAATAACTATTTTTAGTATTTTTACCCTATATAATAGATATTAATCATCGAATGGACCAAATGCGAGGTATGCATACGCGATTCAAGCAGGTAGTATCAAGAATTTATTTACGTATATCTAGGATTCGATCTCATTATCAAGATTTGACATTTTAGTTGAAGTAATACGTAGTCTATTGTGAGAAAAATGAAGTTTAAAGATTTATGCTGATACATTTATGCGTTTAATACAATAAATTACACTACGATAATTACATGTTGCTTCTGTATACATTAATTATATGATATTCTGTATATAAGAGATATATTTTCTTTTACAAATTTAAATATTATTCGACGATTCAATGGGAATTGTCATCAGGCATCATCGTGAATCCAGTTATTTCCTCGTTGGCACTGCAACTCAGAAAATGAAATAAACGCGGGGTATAGAAATTTGTCTCTACCAAATTAGTTTCATATTTCTATATTTTTTAAGTTTTCTTCATATAACAAAAGAATTATAAATTGCAGTTACTAATGACTTACCCATTAAAAATCAAATCAGGCTAATTGTTGCAAAAATAATTATAAGTTTTGGTGTAGAATTTGGTCGATTTTCTCCCGGGTTTCATTCAACATCTTCCTTTTATTGCGATTATATGTTTCAATCGCTCTGTCACGTATTTCTCCCCATTCGTACAAATGTTGAAATATAGGACATGCGTAATTTGGCGAACAATTTTCAGTAGCAAAATTCAAAGCTTGTGTAACTTTGAAGCCAGCCCATCGAACTTTAATGCACAATAGCAGCCAAAGAAACCTGTGAAATACGTGATGCACTTTACATTAAGCAACTGCAAATTAATTTAAATGAAGATATGCATATTTACCGTATTTTTCCATTTCTGATAACTGCGAAGTAACGGTCGTGAATAAAAAACAGTTTATGTATGGTCAGCGTACTATAAAAATAATGTAGTCTGTTTAATAACATCATTTTCTGAACGTCGTTGAGGCTCCTCTCGTCTTCTGTCACACGAGAAGGTGCATTACGACCATCCCATTTGATCCAATTATCAACATATAGGTAACAATTCCGTTCCCACAAGGACATTTGCGACAAATTCGGCACGATAGGTGTAGAAAAAATGTCACCAAACCACAACTCCCAACCAACACCATTTAACATCTGAAATCAATAAAAAAAGTCATTATTTTTAATGTTAAACATATAAATACTGATAAAACTGTAGTTTGTATGTATAAAAAGGACGTTACCTCCCTATTGTTAGGAAATTGTTGATACAAGTAGTTTACAAAAGCAATAGTATTAATACTTCTAAATGCAAAATTATTAAAATAAGATTTAAGAAATGGTTCGAATAATGTGGATCCTCCTAACTTATTCTCTAGATGACATAAAAAAAAATATCCCCTCTCGTAAGGCACGTATTTAGTGGTTATCTCAGGTGCAGACAAATATTCCAAATTGGGTAATAAGCATCTTAGCTTGTTGACATTTTTGGGTTCTAGGACCTACAATACAATTTACACAATACACAATATGAGAAAATAATCTATTAAGAATTCAGAAATTGGGTGTGTGTTTATAGTGCATACAATGTAAAATATTATCAATTGGTGACATTATTTATCACATTTATTTCTTTACTTAGTCAAAGTGAATATCTTACCAGACTATTAAGATTCTCTAATCCTTCCCTTTGAAGAAAAACATCTATGTCATTATGATACAAATCATTATATATCTCATACAAAACTCTGCATTTAATTTTTCTGGAAATAAAAAGGCTAAAACTCTTATTTAACCACAAATGCTCATAATTCTCACACGTAACTAAATTTCCTGCCCAGCTCTGTGAAATGTTCCGAGCTAGGGAATAACAGATGTAAGAACGATCTCCGCCAAGTAGAGTCGACGGAATAAATGTCACGTTTGGACATTCTATTTCGAAATGAGCGATACTTGGTGGAAGCACGCATATATCGTATTTACCTAGAAATATTATTTTAAACGTATAAATAACAAAAAAAAAAACAAAAAAAAAAGATTGCACTGCAAATCCAAGTGCGTTATTTTTACACAAAAACGTTTAATCTTCTGCACCTTCGATTAAACTCACTCTTCATCGCTTTCTAACTGGTTCTCTTAAAAAGAGTTAATCGACGTTGGTGAAACTGGCCCTAAAAATAACACATTTGACCGAAGCTCTTTTAACACGCTTCTTTATGTGTTGAATTACGTCACTGACCACGCATATAATCGTATAAAATTAAAAGTTAATATGTCCAATTGTGTTAAATGGCATGATTTAAAACAGCAAGAAATGTGTATAAAAAGCATCAACTAAAATTAATACACTTGGGTTTGCAGTGCGATAATGCAGAAAAATAAAAATTCATTATATATACGTATAAATTTAAATAATTATATCAAAATTATTTTAAAAAATTTAAAGAAATTTAAATTTAATTCTCTATTTAAATAAATAATATTAAAAAATCTAGTCAATATCTTACCCCACACATAAGGTCCACATAAGTCGTTGGCAAAATGCAACATACTTTCAATCATATTGTATCGAAAATTATTGAAAATAGTAGACTGAAAAATGTTCTCTTCGGCAAATATACTTATTCTGTCAGTAAGTTGTTTTGTCCGTAATGAACCAACAGCAATAACCACCGCATAAGACGGTACCTTTTTCTCTTGACGGAATAAATGTACATCTAGTTCCGGACCTTCGTGTACACCTTGCGAACGGGCGGACATTAGAACTGTATAAGGTTTTCGTACCCGAATCTAAAAAATGAAATATACGTATCGTATATAAAAATTAAATACATATTATATTTTAGTTGACTGAAGCAGTTTCTAAGAAAATATGGGCATTTGTTTTTAAAAACGTTTAATTTCTTTTTGACTAATGCGGTCCATTTCTTCGTCAATATTACTTTTATCAATAATGTCAGTTAGTAATTAATCGAATGTCATTGATTTTATGTAAACAAATAAATGGGGGTAGCATGCAAAATTACCACCTGTGTTTAAATTCTTACCACAGCAGAGTACGTAAATTTGACAGATGGAGTGTCCTGGCAAGGAAACCATGATCGTGCGTAAATTAGCTGAAAAAATAGAAGCTTTTAAATAATCTATGTTGATGTAGGAAAATGTCTTTTTTAGCCAATTTACCTTGTTGTTAGACAGTAAAAAGGAATGTCTACCATAGGCAGTTTGCTCAGGTGTTAGCCAATATAATGCAAATGAGTATGGAGTTGTTTTATATTCAATTTCAATTTTACAGCTGAAAATATCGTATTGTTGATGTCATCAATTCTTACATCAATAACATTTAGTAAATATATTTCTTTATAAATATCTTATATTTACCCAGGGTTATAAGTAGTGCCACTAATTGATGGTAAAACTATGCGAACTAAACTTCCACAGGTATGATTAATTCCAATATGATGATGTAAAATTGTTCCATCAAGCGCGTTTGTGACACGTCTTATATCAAGTCCGAGGCTATCTAAAATCTAATTATTCGATATTACATATAATAACCTGCAGTCAAAATGTTTACTCGATATGAAAGGAAATGTCTCTACTCACTATATGATTAATCATAGGTTTTCTTTCTATAGTCAAAATCGCTGTTCCTTCAAGAACTCTTTGATCGAAATCCACCATCAAGTTTAAATGGATATCGGTTACACGTGGCAAATCTTATATAATTAGGAAGATAAAAAAATATAAGTAATAAATAATGATATATAAATGTAACGAGTAAATACACGACAAAGAATAATATATATATTGTAATTAAAATTATTATGATAATTGCGTGTAATATATTATTTGTAAAATGCAAGCAATTTTCAGACCGTTATGCTAGATACAATATATTTTATACATTTAAGAAAATACGCAGAATGTTGTCAGTTAATAAAAATTGTAAGATAATAATCTAATTTTGAAAATTTGTACGTTACTATAGAATCAAGTATACGTGTAGCAATTTTGATTTCAAACATCTATGAATTCCGCACTTTCTTATTTTATTGTATTTTTTTTTTAAGAAAAAACTAAATAAGTTTAAGTATTTTTATTATGCTTATAATGTAGCTAATTAAATAATTAAAATACCTGATAACGCAAATGAGTGTGGATCTCTTGTAGAACTGGAAAAATCCATTTTAGAAGTCACGTTGTAGCCTCTTCAATCGACTTGCGATAATAGAACTGTGTATGTCTAAACTGGCCGCACAAGGGCACAGTATTGCTTTCAACTTCTCTCACCTTCTTATGTCTAGCGATATATTCTGTTTATTAGAACGTCAAAGTGACTGTGACCTTTCCGCACACAAACAAATTCGACTTATTTGAATTCAGTAAATATAACTGTGTACCGTCACATACTTTAAAACGGAGTTACTTTAATTATATTTTCTCTAGCTCGTCTTTTTTTCTATTTTTAATACTCAGATACATATTTCCTTTATTCTAAATAGGCAAATAGCATGAGTGGCAGTAAAAAGGGGCATATGCTCTCACTTTATTTTAACTTTTTCGACTTAGAATAATTTTATGATTGACAATCAGAAACTTTTTTTTAAATTTATACAAGAGTAAAAATCTGCATGAATATTTCTTCAACAAATATTATTTAAAAATACCTTTGTCTGGCAGAGCTTTATATATATAAATCGAAAAATTCCATATGCATAGAAACATTGGAAAGTTTTTTTTTTTTAATAATCGAACTTGATCAATAAATGGGATTTTATCTTCTGAGGGTTATTATGAAATTTACTAGAGTATCTACGATTCAAGATTAATCAACTCCCTGGAAGTTAAGAAATTTAAAGAATTTAAAATTTGGCTTTTCCAAATAATTATATTTCATCGTTTTTTTTTTTTTTTTTTTTTCAAATAGGTACTTTATAATTTGTAAAATTTTTATAATTTATACCAAATTAAATATCTTATTTCTTAACTTCCAGTCTTTCACAACCTGAACAAAAAAATGGTACCCCTAAGTATATTAGCACTCTACCCTCCCCCCTTGAAAAAAGTTGTAAGGGCACCTATGACAGAAAGTGAATAAATAGGCGATAAGGAAGATATTTCTCGTGTCCGTCCACATGCAACGAATACAGTCAACTTCCCCGTTAAGTTTTCAATCCTTTGGGTAAAGAGTCACTACCACCGCGCCAGTGACGTTACTCGTGTGGGAGTTATAGTTGGCAAAGAGCCATGATATCATGATGCTTAAAAAAATAAATACTGGACTTCGCGAGACATGCGCACACATATATTAATGGACATGAAATATCTAGATTCAGCAAATAATATAAAATATATACAAAATGTTTTAAAAGCTTGTATGATAAACTTGTAGAAAATACTTTCCTATGTTATTCCGACATTTGTTTTAAATGTTTAAGTGAACTAAAGAACGAATAAACAAGTTTATTTATACGTACAAGTTCTTAGATTATTTTATAATAATGAAGTAATTTTTACTCGATTATATATAGTTATTTAATTATATATAATAAACATTTTATATAATATTAGATTATTTGGTATGTAAATATAAATAAGCAATTAGAATTAATAAATATTGTTAAATTAAATATTATTTGCATTAAACATGTCGTCAGAATAGCGATAAAATAAAAGCATCAATTTTGCCGTCAAAATAGAATAAATAAAAATAATTATTTAAAAAGAACAACATTTTTTTTACACAAGGGTGTGAACGATTGAACATTTGAGTTCAATACAGTTTACAGTTCTGTGGTCTGAGGTAGACTTTCATCGTCGCTTAATACAATATTATCATTTAAGAGAATTAGATTGTAATTTAATTTACTTCCAAATTCATCATCGATGTACATATCCTCAGTTGTATATTGGCTGCCTTGCATGTTCTGTAACAAAGATCGAATAAACAATTTATATTAGTAACAAAAAACAGTAACCTATTTCAGATCCAATTTCCATTTCATTATGACTTGTGTATGCTTATTTACCTTTTTACATATAGTCCTTGGGGTATATATCATTGCCAAATTATTCAATCTTGCGGGTAGAGAACGCCTTCTTGGTGAGTCTTTCATTACAGCACTGTTCAAAATAGTACGTACATTAACATATTCTCTTTCATCTGCTCTAATTTTTTGCGGAGTTGATATAATCCCATTTGCAAAGGGTATCTTATCTTGATTCGTTTCATGTGAGTTTATTGGTTGTTGACTGCGCGCTGATATTTCAGATTCAATTGATGTTTTTGTAGTCGTGGAACTGAGCGTCTGGCTATTTATGAAAGCTTGATTCAAGATCTGTTCGTGTCTTGAGGTAGTTTCGTCATTAGCTTTTGTACTTTTAACTTCATCCATCCCCAGAAAATTCTCGTTGCCGGATGTCGATCTTTCGATAACGTTGATCTCTTTGTCATTATATTTCGTTCCATATAAATCCTCGAATACAGTTTCGCATTCTTGTATATTATTCAAATCGAACTTAGAATTGTAAATTTTAGGTGTTGTCGAGCATATTATTTCCGTGGCACGATCGAGGGCATTCCTCAGATTTTGTAGGGATTTATTTGAAGTAGTTGAAATCTTCGTAGACACACTACTCAGGTCTTTTGGTGATTCTTTGTTATCTTCAGTACAATTACC
The DNA here is from genome assembly GCF_030848805.1 of Temnothorax longispinosus. Taxonomy (NCBI): domain Eukaryota; kingdom Metazoa; phylum Arthropoda; class Insecta; order Hymenoptera; family Formicidae; genus Temnothorax; species Temnothorax longispinosus. Next base: position 6,358,050 of record NC_092364.1, on the reverse strand, counting down.
TTTGGTGACAATAGATAATAACTGAATTATATCATGGAATATTATGTAAGATCAAATAAAAATTAAAGTAGAAAGCTCTGATATTGGATATTTAATATCTAATTGAAAGACGAGCTGGATAACTAAGAAGTGTCAGGCGCGATTGGACGACCGTGTGGGAGTTTTATTTATTTCTGGGTTGTACACTGGGTTGGGACTAACTAAGACGTGTACATACTGTGCCCCCGCAGTCGGATTTTTTGTGATTTTTCGGTGGCTGCGTACCTCTTTCTCGGATGCGCATTTCGCTTTTGCGAAGTGCTTAATTTCGGTTCCCATTGGAAAACGCCGTGGCGCCGTCGATGAAGGTGCGGCCATGGCATGTCTATCCCGGATGCCCGAGACAGTCGGCCAATTTAGCTATTAATAGCCGAATTGGCTGACCAGCTGCGCGCGTTTCTCTATGGGGATGTGTTCCGCGCCGGGTGGGTCGTTTTTTTAGGTATTACGAAAGTTGGGTGTTTTGGCTGCGTTCGGAAACGTCATCCGAATGCACACGAGTACACTCCCTTCTCTTTCTATCGCAGCAAGTTAGAAGGAGAAGGGAGTATATCCGTGTGTACCCGGGCGACGTTTCCGAACGCAGCCTTTGTAAACTATGGGACTATGACGTATTACCTTAGTGCATATCCGGGTCCCTGGCACACCAGAGACTGGTTGTCGCAGGGGTGGGTTTTTTAGTGAGTGCGAGTCCCACATAATGGACACATGCATGTTTTAACTGACGATGCTGAAAATGGTCCGGAAATAGGACCGAAACGTATGAGAAAATAAATTTTAATAATCAAGAATAATTTGCGCACCGTTTACTGCGCTTGACTCTGTTTAATTAACCCGCTCCTCTTCCAAATGAAATAAATTTTATATTATCTAATAATAATAATTCTTGGAAAATAATAATAAATATATCTCTTTCAATTTACCTTCCTCCGTAATCCCAATTGTATATGTGGTATCAGCATTTTTTACAAATGGTATGGTATTTATATCATCAGTGGTATTACAAATTGTTTGTTGCGGCAGTAAGAAATCCTAAAAGTATGAAATAATATTAAAATATATACACGTGAGTTTTTAATAATATAAAAAATGTTAAAATAATAATAATATAAATAATAATATTGTATATGCCTTAGTGTGGTCTTTAGTATCGTGTGCCATTCGTGATAAGCAAATTTCTTTTTCTTTTCTCCATAATGTTGATTCATAAAAGCTACTGGCGTCAGAATGCAAAACCTGAGGTTGCATTATTGCATGTTTAATGCTGGAAGGCATGCCCATGTATGGTACCTGTGGCAAAAAGATAACGTATATGAGTAAAATATTAAAAGAATTATAGTGAATATATTCATATTCCATATACATATTTATAAAAAATAGTTTAGAAAGATTGATTCATGTTGTTAATAAAACTTTCGAAATAAAGTACCTTTCGCCGTGGTGTATGTAATAATTTTGAAATGGCTCCACCATATTCACTGGGTGATTTATTGTATTTAGGTTCTATAGCGGTTGTATGACTAGCTGGTTTACATTGTACATAATCGGGACTCTTTTCTTGCGACAATAATGAGCTTGTGGCTTTTGGACCTAATACGTATAAAATCATAAGTTTAATTAAAGTGCTAGATTTTAAGATATAGAGAAAAAAAATCAGAATTTATTTTAATTATCATCATATGCATTCGACACATTCTTCTTGATTATTTTAATAAGACCTTTTTATATTTCTATATCGATCTCAGTAAGATGTAATGTAATATACTTATCATTTGTACATTAATTTTACTTACTTGGAGTTGAGTAAGAAAAGGACGTCGAGTCGCTCCCAAAGAAGAAATCTTCCCTTCTACTAGCTATCAGTTTTTTTAATCGTTTTATATTAGCTCGTGCATTACTTCCCTCATCGAGGTCTTGCACCATGTTTGAAATTTCTGCACAACGAGTGCATGAGGTAGTAGTGGTACTCTTTACTTTAATCACGGGACTCACGATACTATCATTGATTACAGATGTAGCCATCTTTTTGATATTATTTTTGGAGTCCGAATCCTCATTGCATTGCTCCTTCTTAGATTTGAGAAGTTGATTGGACGTAGATTTTTTCTCCGTCGTAGGATGATATGATTGTCCGGCGAATGGTTTTTTGATCAACACCTTATTTTGTGTAGGTGACACAGGAGAAGTCTTTTGATACAATGTGTCATTATACAAAAGATCATTATTATTTCCGTTTACATTTATAAACGTGTCATTCTTCTCTTCTTCCTCGTATATCATCTTAAAAAATTTGAAAAAATTGTAAGTAACGACGCAGTAAATTACACGAAGAATCAATAACCGACAAAAGGTGCGCAAATTCTAAAAAATTGTATTGCTCATGTAAATTCACCAGTAGCCTATGAAGTTTTCTTGCTATTTTGTCCATGTCCAACATTATTTTCGTCTCGTCAGAATGCAATCCAGCTTCCAGTAAGCTATGAAGGATCGATGGAACATTCTGTAAGTTTATAATAACATCTCGTTTTCGCATCACGTGCTGTCGTTCTACATTTGGTTGATCGTATCCGCTCCACGGTACACTTCCTATGGAATGTTAAACAATAATTATCAAACTGCTATCAATTATTTTGTTCCTTTGTGATACAATAAATGCAATTTCAATATTTTATTTTAAAAATATTCTAATGCCTTTTTAATTAAAAAGCAGAAAATTATATTAATATGCTTACCTGTACACATTTCCCAGAGTAACAGCATTAAGCAGTAAACGTCGATTTTTTTATTGGGATGTTGCCCGTAACATAACGCCGGTGCTTGCCATTTGAAGTTTTCCAATCGCAAATATCTTTCGTAATCGCGTTCCACATAAACCTACAAGTAAAAGACATAACATGAATATTTCATTATAGAAGAAAACAACGTTAAAAACAAATTTCGTATTGAATTATACATGCCACAAATATTCTCTCTGTATTAAATAAGGGATAAATCTAATTAGAAAACGGCAATATAAACTCGCAAAACTGTTAAGATAAGATAAAAAGAATCGTGATTAATGTTCAGATTATAAATGCAATTAGTTGCACGAAATATAGTAGCTTTACATTTTTTTGGACTCTTATTTATCTTCGCGATAAGATTTCCTCGCACGTGGTTTTACGTTAACGTAAGTACAATCTTTATCGTAGAAAATAATCTACCATATTTAATTTCGATTACGATTAACGAGAGTTCCGCGTTCCAGACGGCGCGTGCGATTAACATCGACACGGTACAGCGAATTTATTCAGAAACGGACATTTTGTCGAAAACAATGCCGGTCGTTTCCGTTAGTGAAACGCTCACGGGTGTGTCATGGAATCGCGGATATGACGTGATCCGTTTCATTATAGTCTATTTTACCTGTGAACTTTTTAAATCTGCTAACAAACCTTAAATTCATAAAAGTGCATTCGGATGCGTAAGCTAAAAACGTGTAAAAACGTGGAAATATATATAAGTGAAACGATCTATAAATTCATATAAATTCTATATTCGCAAATTAATTAAATCATTTAAAAAGATATTTTTATAGATCTTTACTTTGAAACAATTGATACTTGAAAAGTTTTACATTTACATGTGCAATGGTATTGTATATTTTAAGGTAAAATTATACTAGCATTTTGGGAATAAAGTGAGGGATATAGAGCTTAAATTCCACATACTTTTTCCATTTCTCTAGCCAGTTCCCATCCGCCAAGCTTGACAGTCGTGCCAGATGCAAAATACACGCAGTGCGAGCTAATCGCTGTGTGAATGTATCCTCGCATATGACAGTATTTTAACGCGTCCGCTAGTTTCATGCCGATTTGCATGATTCCTTGTGTATTTATTCGTTCGCCTTGCTCGTGTATGTAATTGTACAAAGAGCAGTCGATGGGTTCGAAGATGGAGACGAGGCCGTGTTCATTTGTATACGTTGTAGCCATTAGCAGCAATATGTTAGGATGCCGAATTTCGCTGCAATAATGCAAGATTACGATCATGTTATACATATAAAGCAGACAGGATATCCTTGATTATGCTATTTCTTTTTTAAACAATAGTTGATATTTATCTTAATATAACGTTAATTAAAACAACGAATTTTGACTTTTAGGCTGGCTGATTCTTTGTACGTTTTGATTTTCTTATTTTAAGAACTAGTGATTTTAATGTACTCCTTTTTTCATACGAGAACACTCACATACGGAAACGGAGCGGTTCTTACCTGAGGATTTCCACGTCTGCTTTTATCGCATCCCGACATGTCGGCAAAATATGTCTCTTCAGCGTCACTTTCGTATTGTGCCATTCTGCAGAAACTAATTCGAGACATTTGTTTTCCGTGCCTGCAATACATCCAATCTCGAATATTTCGGAAGCACGTATGTGCGGTACACCTGGTATAAACTGTGCGGACTTCCGCGGCTTTCGATTGTCTTTTTGCGAGGGCTGCTCGGCGTTCTGTTCCTTGGGCAGATAAACGATCCAATCCGGATCGGTGATGTCTCCGTTCGATGTTTGACAGTGATTCGCAAACTGTTGTAATAAATTGCGGTAATATTCACTGCAAAGAAGCATCTTAAGATTAGTCCACTGATCTCATTAGATGTAAGTAAGTAGATTTTAGCTGTAAGATATAACATCAAAACAAGAAAATGCTATTTATCTACAATAAATGTTCATTTTATTTCATTCTGTAGCACCAAGTCTTAAAACTTTCTCAATGATTTGATCAATAAATAATTTAGAATATGTACGTAAAAATATGCGACCAAAATCAAATGAAACTTCTTAAAGTTATGATAAAGATGAATTCAGCATTGTTGGTTATCTTTCAGGATACGAGTTAATTATGCTTCATCTTTTTTTTTTCTTTTTTTTTTTTCCAAGTAAATGAGAACATGCAAATGTGTCTTCAATTAAACTTACAAATTATGATCGTCTCATCCTGTGATCACTTCCACATTAAGAACACATAAATAGTATACAACAAAGAAAATTATTGCATAAATAATAACATTTATATCAGTTTCAATTATTACATACATATAATACCTTTTAATACTGGATTTTAATGCTGCCACTTTCTCAAGTCATAAAATACAAAACTGAATAAACTAGCAAAATAAGTATGCGCGTATAATAACAATTCAAAAGTTATAGGTTACAGTCACTGATAATTGTTTCAATGTGATAATTGACATTGACATAAATGTGTTACACTATATGTATTATTATACACTATGTATTATTATTTAGCATAATATCAAATATAATTATATTGTTGCTTCAAAATTTATTCGCTCGCGGAGGTAACTTTTCATGATTTAGCGAGTTATAAATTACCGAGTTATACTGAAGACATTGTTCATAATTACTTTTCATGGATTACAACACAAGAATGAGACAGTATCTCGTCGAAAAGAATGGTAAACCAGACGCGCACCAGACACGATTGTTCGCACAACTGAGGAAACGAAATGCCCGTGCAGGCAACGATCACAGTACAAGCGCCAGTATCGCGTCACGTCGATTATGCAAACGTGCGCGTAAGCGCTTTGTAATTTTCAGATATATCGAGCGTTACGTTGCGAATATAAGCTATGCAGATATCTATCGACTTGTGCGTTATTATAAAAATAATTGTCGAGTTTTTTAAATATAAATATAAAGATGAACTTTGAAGCAAGAAACTGATCTCTCTACAATTAGAATTGATCTAAAAAATGTCGAGAAAAAATGAAATCTAATAAAAATCTAATCTAGTAGACTACAAGTATTCTACAAGTTGACAATTTAGATATAAAAAGATTTAAAGTCTCGAGGAAAGAATACAAAATCTATGAAATAAAAAATTCAAACAAAGAAGATTTATTGCAAGTATTATGAGACTACATAATCAAGAATTCGAATAATTAAAAACTATTAAGAGTAATTAAATTTGAGCTAATTAAGCAAGTATATAAAGAACGTAATTTTACACATACAATGAACCTTTGGAGAAAAAGTTTTCTTGAAAGTGTCACATGCAAATAAATTATTTTCAATTACCGATACCATTTTTTTTCTTAGAGATCTTACAGTAAATTAATACCTGAAACAACGGGGACTCGCAGCTGCCATAACTGTAGGAAATTCGAAACTTTAACGCCTCGCATAGATTTTTGCGTAAATGTCACGCAAATGTCGATTCGTTTATAACGCAACTAATCACAAAATTGCGGTGTAATTTTTCGCCAATCGAGAATCGTCGACGATTCGCAAAATATATGTATTTACTGTGGAAAAACGTATTAATTAGCGTCATCCCTGCACTCTTGGCACAAAAACACCGTATAAAAAGAGATAAACTTGCAATACAAGTGAAACCACTTTACAGTACAGTGAAGGTATATAAAGCGAAATTTACCAAATTGAGCGTATTCACGGGTATTTCGACACAAAATCAGATATGCGAAGTGTCAATTATCAGATATCCAAGTGTCTGCACGAGTACATACTCGTGTTTACGTAGATTTATCCTCACTTCGAGTAGTTCGAGTACTTCTTTCGTGCTAACCACTTCTACCGAAGAGGGCAGGAGAATGCATTGGGATGTGCGTAATAATTAACCTGCCATCACACAGAGATCGCTCCGTCTCGGAATTCGGGCTCGTGTGATTGGCCCGCATTCGAAGGAAGCCTGCGGCTCGCTCGAATCGGGGCGCTGCCGGCGCCGAAAAGTGCGCGCGAAAAAATGTCGGTGTTGAAAAAGCGGGCGGCGTTATTTGGCCTTCAATTCGATCCCCGAGGGTGCCGGACGTTCGCAATCGGCGTTCGCGATTGATCCTATCTCTCGTCCGAGGATGATCCGAAGATTCGCGGATTCTGACGCGTCGATTTTACGCGGAGGACGTTTTTGCACGCGATCGTCGCGATCCGCGTTCGAAATTGGCGCGATTACGTCACGAGAGCGAAGGTGGGTGAACCAAGTGAAGTTACCTGCCGTTGTCTTCGTTCGTTGGGACCGGCTGAGAGACCGACGGCGGATTCGCGGTCGAGTTTGCGGCCGAATTACGTCGGTGGACGCGATCGAGACGATCCAGGCGACGATCGGTCTCGGATCGCGTGGCGAACTTGCCTGCCGGAGATCCGCGTGAGTAAGTACGCAGATCGCGCTCCAACCTCACGATCATACGTACTGCGAAGTGCGAACACGTAACGGAGTAATGGACGCCCGATGCACCGGTCGTGCATTTCGAAAGCGCGAATTCGAAATTGGTTTCCAATCTGAAATTCGATCTTGCGCGACGAGCGTCGTGAACGGAAATGGATTTCAAGCCTTTAGATGCAACTCGTGAACAATTCTCTGTAATACTCCATCCCCCCCTCCCCCTCTGTCTAAGAGAGAAAGGCAACGCGAGCGTGCGAGAGACTCGTCAAGCGTACTCCGCGCGACCGTAGCATCAACTATACGATGACTTTGCATGTAGCAATATATGCGCGGGTTAATTGAAATACGGAGTACTCGTGTGTGTGATAATTAACATCGTTTATCTGCGTAGCAATGGTCGGTATCTATGTAGGTCATAATTGGTATTTGTATTATACATGTAGCAGAGTCGATAGTGATCGCGATTGTTTTCCATTTTAGCCGCGATCACTGGCATAGTTTCGTATAGATAAAAAACGAGCGATGCTATAGTTAATATGCGATTGTTATATATATTCGCGCCGAGATTGTGTGCATGTGTTGGTAAAAAAGTGTGTGGTAGTATGTACTCGGCAGTGATGACGATTGGCGATCATTTTCTACCTTATTGTTAGCCGTCGATCGCTGTTCGCGGTTGTAGAAATCGGTAACGCGAAGTAGGTAATGTCGTGATTTTGTTTTGTGAGATTATTTGCATGAGTTAGTGATCTCGGCTGTGGCCGCGATTATTTTCTATCTTTAGACGCGGTCATCGCTTGATTGTATAGTAGAAGCTGTAGTTGGCGGGCTAGAAGTCGCCGTAGGTAACACGCGGTAACACGCGATCAGCAAGAGAATTATGTGCATGAATTATAATTCCAAGTGGAATTATGCTGGATCGGCACCGATCGCAATATTTTTCTATCTTAGCCGCGATCGATGCCCGATCTGTTTTAACGATTAGAAATTAGTTTCGCCGATACATTCGCGAGGTGCGGCTGTAGCTAGTTGATGTTACGGTCGCCGTGGTCGCAAAAATTCCACAAATTACTACGTTGTGTACGACCTTATGCCCGTATCACACTAGCGATTGGCGATTGCGTCTACGTTTGCGTCTACGTCTTTTGACCAATCAGAACGGAAATCGCGAATCGCAATTGCCAGCAGCTACTTTTTGATTGGTCAAGAGACGTAAACGCAAACGTAGACGCAATCGCCAATCGCTAATGTGATACGGGCTTTATACCGATTTGTTATTACCCTGGTAGCAAGATGACGTCTAAAGACGTCTTAATGACGTTTTATTGACGTTAGAGACGTCATTAAAGGCCTATCTACATAAGACGCAGAACGCGAGTCGCAAGACACACGCACAGTCTACATGTCAATCTAACCTCTTTGTTAGATTGACATGTAGACTGTGTGTGTGCTTGCGACTCGCGTTCTGCGTCTTATGTAGATAGGCCTTAAGACGTTGTTATTAATATGTCATTTGACGTCACTCTGCTACCTGGGTACTATATTCGAATTATTACTTTATTTTGTTAAGGATGATAAGTGTCGCGCAGAAATAAACGCGTGGTATCCGGAGTATTAAAATATCGGGCGATTGTATTATGCGTGGAATTTTGGTATCTCTTAGAACTTAGAAAAAGACAAAAAGTAAATTAAAACGAAATTAAAGTTAGTCTACATCATTGATAAAATTGGACATAAAAAATCTTTTATTTGCCGTTGATCGTAAAGATTATTTCCACATTTTTGAGTCTTGAAAATGCACTATGTAATGATCGTGTCTTGAATTAGTAAATTTTAATTAAGATTGCAACAAAAATATATATGACAAATCTAAATATGCAAATAATTAGTTTAAAGTGACCCCTACTTCTTTTCCCCTTAGTGTGAAAATTCAAGTTTAAAAGATGACGCGTTTGAATATGATTCTGTCTCTAGTATAAAATCGCGAATGATAGCATGCACGGGAGTTTCGAGTTTCAATTTTGTCCGCCGAAAATCTACGTCGACGTCCAAAACGAGCGTACGCATATTGCCGTATTCGTAGCGCGCGTGAATTCGGAAATACGCGAGTAAAAAATAATTCGCGTGGAAATAAAATGATCTCCGAGCAGTATGAGTAGTGCACATTTATATACATATAGTGTATACAGTGAAATGCGCAAAAAATGTGGCGGAAAATGGATAATGCAGTACGCAGTGACGTTTGCAGTGACATATGCAGTGATATAGTGAAAAACATGGACAACTGTAATGTATTGAAATGTACACTGTGTAATTTAACGTAAAGGAATTACAAGGATTACAGTGTGGGAAAGCGTCCGGAGCGTCAGTGAGGAGTAAGTTGATTTTTTTAATTTTTTAAATATTGACTTCAATATATAATAAAAGAGGAAATCAGTATAACGTAGAAAAAAGTAAACTTCTGGAAAAATTTCGAGCATAACATTAATCTGATTGTCATATATAATTAATTTTTAAATATTATGTATAATAATATTTGTGAAATATTATTATACTTTGTGATAACTATTCATATTGTCAAATAAAATTTAATTAGTTATATATTTTTTCTGTAAGTTATTGAACAAACTTTCTGTAAGTATGAACAAATTTATACAAAATTATAACGATCAGAAAGGATAAAAAAATCGGAAATATTGTAAAGATTTAAAATTATCATGAAAATGTTTGCTCGTAATATAGGATATTATTGATAAGGATATTAATATACGATTATATACGTACAAATAAATTTTACCAGAGATTTACTTCTCAGATTAAAACTGATCAGCATAATCTTTTCAATCGTCAAAAAACATTATGAAAAAGGTCAGTGAAAGCGCCTTGAAATGATTTGCAGAATTATTTGTAATAATTTTGAATATTGTTAGAAACGTTCGGAAAAAAACCGAAAAAATAAATAAACCGAAAAAAATTTCGATTCACATATTTCTCTTTTGTCGGCTCGACAAAGCAGAAACTATCAAGCGTTTTAAATAGTGTCTCCTTACTAATTACACTACGTCAGATCGCTTTTACGTGCGGCATGCTGTGTTATATAAGCCAAAATAGAAGCTTCCTTTTTTTTTTACGATAATCGAAGTATGATAAGCGGATATGCGACTTACTTGCGACCGTCTTGCGGCACCGGCGGCGGCGACTGTACGTCCCTGTCCGACCGCGTAGCTGTTCTGAAAAAAAAAAAAAAGAGCAACAGGTCCGAGATTTATTCCAAATATTGATATCTAGCATATCACACTAACTTACAACTTTGAATACATGTTTTCTCGTCGTCTGTAACTAAATACATTTTATTTATCGATAAATTTTGAATCGTTCAATTCTTCAATCGTTCTAACATTCACACGTAATACTTTTTACAATAATCTGCAGGATTAGAATAAAAATTATCAGTATTATTATTCGAGTCAAAAATTTTTCCTTGAACTATCGTTTTGTTTCTTTATAATTCGCCAATTTCTAAAACATTGTTTTTTTAATAGATAAAATATCTGACTAACTTAGTTATAAAAAATACTTTTTTTAACGGGTAAAATATTCGCTATTAATATTATAATTATGTGCATGATTAATCAGTGTTGAAAGAAAGATACACTTTAAAAGTAATTGATTTGTCGTAGGAAGCAAATTAATTATATTTTAGATTTTTAAAAATTAACAAACTGTGCATGAGATTGACAGATTTTAGAGAGGCGGCAAGTAATAAAGGTTTCCGATGTCAGTAGAACGAGCCGCGTCGCGAAACACAGAGCAACACAGTGGCAGGAACAAAAACCGGAAGATCGATGAATTGTACGATATCCACGGCAATTGCCGGCGCGACCGCAAGATCGATCGTATCTGCGAACTTGCACTTTCCCCGACGATTCATTCTCCACGGATCACAGAACAACGGCGCCTATTACTTCGTGACGCGGATTATTTCAGATTCTCGTTAACACGCTTCTCTAGCTCTTCCTTTCCCTTTCTTGCCGTTTCATCGGTCGATATCAGAGATTACTCAGGATCGTGCATGTTTTTGTGATATTTCTCCCCCCCTCTCTCTCTCTCTCTGTCTGATATGTTTTTTAATACATGTCACAAAACTAAATACGCTATACATTAGATAAATCTTCACTCTGCTGTGAAACGCAGATTATTTAAAATAATTACTAAAATTGATTTAAAATATATTCGATTACATACTCTAATGTATTATTATTATCAGGATTTTATGATAAAAATACGAATAATGATAATAATATTAAATGGAAAAAAGGTTATTAGTTTATATGAGAGGTTATTAATTAATTATGTACCGTAAATGAAGAAAGTTATATGCTTTTACAACTAACACATTTCTCTAAATGCATTATGAGAATGCATTATGTTACGGGAAAAAAAGCTTGTATCTTTTCATTCATATACAAATAATGATGAACGTATTTAACTAATCCTAATTCACGAGTTTTAGTTTTATGATTAACTGAAACATGTCTAACTTCTGTTTTGGAAAAATACATCTACACTCTCGTATCAAACTTTAATAAGAGATCTTGACGAATTTTCTGACATTCCGGACATTTATAATTACTTACTTTTTGATCCATTTGAATGCGAGCAGTTTCTTCATCGTGCACAATTATTTGCGGAACAGAGTCATGTGTACCGTGACAACTATGAGATCGCACTAATCTTAAGTTAGGCTTGTCAGTCTTAAGAGCCTCGGACAACCTTGGAAGGAACGTGAAAATCAACAAACCTTCCATCGTACACATTCTTTATTATTTTCTTGACGGTAGAATAATATTCTTTAAAACACGAGACAGAAGAAACTGATGAAATATCGATAATTTAAAGAAATTTATCGATAATTTATTAAAATAATATTAAAGACCCATCCGGATATGATTACCAAATCTCTAAGATTTATTGATTAAACATTTGCAATTAATTTTAAATCGGAATGAAAGATATAGCTATTTGTTTTTTTTTCTTTTGACTCTGAATTACATTTTTTATAATGACCTACGCCATCAAACTTTTTATAATGAAATAATGATATGAACTTTTTCAAACAATTTAATAGCAGATAATACTATTATATTAATAAAACCGTGACTGATAGTACGAACATATGCGTATCAATTATATCACGATTTATTGCGATAATTTTTATTCGTTACACAAAATAAATTTCACAGTTTTCACGGTTATTAAACATATAAATCATATTCTGAACGAAAATAACATGATTATAAAGCTAATCTAGCCGGTAGAAAGTTTCTTTGTATTTTAAATTGCTACGTAATTACCTTAACAAATTTATTTTAATGTGAAATAATTTTTATTCCTTATGATACGGCGCTATTAGACGCTAATATTATTCCTATAGAAAATAGTAATGTGCGATTATTTATGTAGTTACAACGTCTCCGTGTTCATCATTTATATGCCTCATTGAGCATCAACTGAAAGTTTATACAGGAAGATATACTGTAAATTCACTTACAAGATCATTCGCCGTAGAAATCCACTTATGTAAGAACTATATAAGCTACAATATACAATTTTATTACATTGTTGCAAAAATTTCAATATGTATTAACGTATATAATGACGATTATGTTTCTGTTGGGATGGTCAGGTATTGATAAGTTTAATATTTCTGTCAAAATAGAGAAAGTATATCTCAAGCATTATATCTCACGATAATTCAAGATACTTTTTTATTATTACGAAATAAACCTTTACGAAATAATAGGTATTCAAATATTTAAATAATACGCGGAGCAAATATCTGAGAAATATCCGGATAAAATATTTAAATGTTTAAATAATAACATTTAATCTTAAAAGAAAATAAATTATTACTTAGGATTATTTGATTGGAAGAAAATATTTAAAACTCGAGAATATAATTTTTCAGTATGTTCATACAATTTTATGTTACCCGGACAACTAAGATCGAACGTTATATGAAAATTTGCGAGATGAAAGAGTTAACTTTTGATACTGCGATCGAAAAAATGCATAACTTCTGAGACACGCTATAGTTCACGATTAATATAGTTACTCTTTCGTTATTAGATACATTTTTAGCGTGCATTCGAGCTGATAAGTTCCGCATCGCTCATTATATATATATATATATATACAATATATAGCTTTCGCTTATTATAGAAATATAAAATTCGATCGATGATTTTCTCCTCACGAGAGAGAAGATAATTTTTTCGCGCGCGATAGATTTTTTAACCTTGTAAAATCTTGCGGGCCGCGTGTTATAATCGGTGACTCGGTTCTAAAACGTTGATTACCTAATGAGAAAAATATTTGCGTAATTCGATACAGATAAAGCGATAAACTTGAAAATTACACGTACAGGTGATACCGCAAACTAGCTAATTTACACGATTATTTACGCGATGCACTTTCTGCGTGTGCTGAGAAATACAGAACACGTTTCTATGGGTTTACGTGTATCTTAATGGATATTAAGAGACGTCAATCAGACAAGAAAGTGTCGATATAGGCCAGGTGCTCGTTTTTTTTCCGATTCATTTGCATGCCAAGTAACTTATTGCAGCTTTTTTTGGTTTCTTTTATATACGATTGCAGTCGAGGAAGCATCGTGTGCATTAGTACGCATAATAAATATATAAATCTGCAAGTCGAGCAAGTGTAATTTATTTCTATGCCTTTACATGCTTGTCGTTACTGATTATTATTAATTATTAAACGAACTACTAAAATCAAGATTCTTATAATAATTAACAAATAATGCTATGTATTACATTTTCTTTTTTGACAAGAACTTAATTTTAGCTAACTTGAAAAAAAATATTTAACTTTTTTTAAAGAAGGAATTTTGAAATCGAATATTTTAGTCAATTCTAATTATATTGATGTTAATTATTTAATTTCATGAATATCTATATAGCATGTCCTAGAATGTGAAATGGTTGCTTTTTGGAAACCATTTTTTCGATTTGCAGCCGATCTCTTTTTAACTAACAATACAATTTACAGCAGTGGCGTGATTGAAAATGCAAGTTAATTAATTTTGAATTACAGTTGGATTAATCTACATTCATTTATATTATTTTCCAAAATTATAACTGCGGATTTAACATATATTTGTCACACATAAAAATTACATTCTCCCTTGAAAGAAAAATCCAAAATCTAAGAATAAATTAACCTCGAAATTAACATTGAAATCAAGATTGGTCGTTCTTCAGACAGTTTACAAGATTCCAGTCGTCCCGGTTTAGATAGGTTTTTTATCATCTCCGGCATTCGCGCAAACTTCACGGCTTTCTTTGTTATCCTCGCTCAATGGGACAATGACCGTTTCTTTTTGCTTGTCGGCGTCGCCGGCGCAGTTCGCGGCTTTAAATACCGGTGCAATTTTATAGCGGCGCGGCGCGGACTAATAGCGTTTTTCTTTGGCAGAACTGGAGCGCACTCAGTGCACATTAAAGCCGTTGTACACAAATCAACGTAATGTGTATGTTTAATATAAACGGGTTAAATCATGAAATCCTCAATATTCTTTATTGCACTATTTGGTAAAATATGTACTGGGTATTTTATCAGTCGAAATATTTGCATTTTACTTTAAATATTAGAGATTAAATCAGTGTACAACGGCCTTAATGCGCACTGAGTGCGCACCAGTTCTGCCAATGAAAAACGCTATAAGCACAGTACCTAATGCCGCACAATCTCGCGCTCGACGAGGAGATAATGGTAGTCATTACGGGCTGTGAGTACACGGCCGCGCGCCGCGCCAGCGCCGGTTGAAACGTCTGGTTAACGGTGCGGCCCCCGGTTGCCTAAACCCACGGGGGGGCCCCAGCCGCTATTCTTTCGGCCGTAATTAGCCCGTGTCTTCGACACGCTCGAACTTTTCGGAACATTTTCACGGGATGGAAAGCAATCGCGAGATCTCCTCCTCGCCGCCGCCGCCGCGACGAGGAGAAACTCGGAAGCAAGTCGTAGAATCTTTCTCCCGCGCGCGCACATGTTCTTCCGCTTATATTATATGGATCCGAATACATCTTTCTCTCTTGTATGCACAGACGTAGCGTCGATCGAAACGAGCTGGTGATATCGCTCAATTATCTTTATGTAAATTTCGCGATTGAGATGTCTATCGCGATGCGTTTCTCTTCCGTCCGATAGCGCTCGTAGATATCGATAAAATAGCGGCTAATTATAAATCCAGTTCATGTCACTGTATTTTCACGGAGAGATATTTCCCGAATTCGTTTCTGAAAGAGATAAGCGACTTCTTACAAAATACACAAAATTCATTGTGCATGATAAGAAAAAAATTATTTTAGTAGACATGAATAAATAAATTGTTTTTCAAAACATATGAAAGAGTATCTTGTTTTGAAAGACATTCAAAGTATAATTTGTTAAGTATCTAATGATTTTATTATATTTAGAGATTTTTATCAGTTTTCCTTTTATACCCATTCTGTCTTCTCGTTTTTATAAAATTTGGATGTGTTAATCAATCAGATATAATGTATCAAACTATAGATATTGTCTAGAAAATTTTACAGCCGTATGAGTTATTTTTAATTTTGGAATTAATTACTTTGCCGAAATATTTTTACTTGGACTGTGTCTTTCTATTTTCTATTATAATATTTTCAATTGTATGATTTTTTATTTGTGTCGATTACCTTGCACAGTAAAGCCCCTTGCACAATAGAAGCGATAGCGATAGCGACAGCGACAAAGTTGCCGACAAAGCTATATATACCTTTGTCGGCAGCTTTGTCGCTGTCGTTATCGCTATCGCCTATTGTGCAAGGAGCTTAAGAGATTCAAGCACATAAACAGATCGAAGAAAATAGCACGATATGCGCTATGGATATATCAATATATATCAATATCAAATATTTTTGTTTGGCGTGGAGATACTGTCGATATATTTAACATGCATTATGTTTAATAAACTGATTAATTTTTTAGCGCTTTTATCAGTATTTGATACGAATATCGGCGACCTTCACCTCGTACCGAGCATAATAGCACGTCGATACAAATTTACCGTTTTCTTAAGCCAGAAAATTATGTAAACTGCTTTTTCTTTCTCTTAAAATGTATGAAGATAACGAAAATGATATAACAAATATTAAACATATTTAAGACAGAGTATTGTTTTTAAATTACACAAATAAAAGAAATAATAACCAGAAGCTTGATTTAACGCGTTAAAATTAAAAAAAATTAATTTCTTTTGTAATGAATTACGGCATATCTCACGTTAATACAGTTTACACATCGACATATAAATATCATTCACGGGAATATTATGCTCTTAATCTATTTTGGAATTTATAGTCACGTATCACATAGTTCAGATAGGATCACAAATCATTTCCATATAGGTACTATAGATATATTATTATCGAACGGATCAGGCATATATTCAGCAAATAATTGATTCATTGATTAAATGACTGAAAACGCAAGTGCATATAACATATAAAGCATTTTACATATAATTGTTAAAAATATACAAACATATGCTATAATTTAAACAAATAAAAAGTCAGGCAATGTAAAATGGATCAAATGGATAAAATCGAACGCACGCAGAACCTAAAAATTGAGGAGACCACGATACATTTTTCTCCTCTCTTCAACATTTTGTTCAAACACTATCGGCATTTTCCTCTTTCATTATCGATTTAGAATGAATAGGAACTTACTTGAACCATTTAACTATTTTGTATACACCCATGCTGCACGTGGTCGACCGGCGCTGCCAAACTTCGACAGGTTGATTGACGTCGCGCGATGCCGACGAGCACTACGAAAGTACGAAACTCGACTGAAATACTCACGAGAACGCCGCGCGCAATCCGTTCTCTTCTCACGACTGAACCGCGAAACTGCGGTGCGGTGGCAAAATGTATGCGGCCGGACGATACCTCGATTCTGATAGTTTCGATGGGCGTAGTTTTAGGCACGGGCGGCACGACTCGCCATCATTCCCACTCCATTCTTTCGTCCTGTAGCGTTCGATTGATTGGCTGATCCCTCTACGTGAAAACAGCGATAAGCGGAAGGACGAGGTACCTATTGAAGTACCGATTTAAAGTTGGGAAAAATCTATATATATGTATATATATATATATATATATATATATATATATATATATATATATATATATTCAAGCATACCTATATAAAATACACGCAATTAGAGGGAGCTCGATTGTAAAACTGTGTACAAAGGATTGCGTTGCAACTTGCAACTATATTCTATGGTTTCCAAACCTTTAAAAAGATTGAATTATATTTAGACTTACACAAAATAAACTTACCATTAGTATACTGCTATAAAGTTTAATAAATTTAATTACGATTAAATAATCGTAAAAAATTTTTATACGTAGAAAATTAAAATTATTGGAAATGTGCAAAATTTAAAAAGATTTTCCGTAAAAACAAATGGTATTTAATAATATAAATTTTTTTTCTGACGTGATAAATAGCTAATATATGTGTATAAAAAAAATAAATAACGTTCTGATGTTATTTGTTGCGGCATTTTTACCTGCATTTGTGAAACCTCGAATATCTAAAAAATTATTATTAAAATCCCTAATAATTAATACTGTTTGATAGTAAAGATTTATTAAGTTAAATTGTACAGATAGGAACATTTAGCTGACAGCCGACAAAGAATCTTGTGCAATTGCATATGGTATTCTCGTGATAATTTAAGACCGCTGGGAAGCTGAATTCTTAGACAGTAATTACACAATTTTGAAACTACCCGGCTTTGTATGGAATCTCTGTGCGTAACGAAGTATTCTGATATCGCGTTCCGAGTCTGCGCCTTGGCACGCCTTTTTTCGTCGGGTTGGTTCACGAGAGTATACCGCTACCGGTACAATCGGTGCGATGACTGATAACGAACAATTACGGCACGCAGTCGGCGTCACAAACATAGAATTGAGCCGCCGCGTGTAGGATGAGCCGTATTTTGTAACTTGAGGACATAAAGCGACTTAATTTTATCTCAGATATAATTATCTCATATCTGGATCCGAATACCTAATTTTGCTTGTCACATCTTGTTGAGTAGAATTTAATAAAGATTTTTGTCCGAGATAAAAAACAATATAATCATTAACAACTATTTTTATAAAACATTTAAATAATTATACAAGTTTAGCTAGTGTTTTTTTTATAGCAATAGCTTGTTCATTATCTTCATCTTTAATATAAAATTTATAACATACCTACAATTTACACTGTATAAATGTTTAAATGTTTCAATTTACTTAAATATGATATCCAGATAGGATGTTTTATAAATCGCGAACTTAATCTAAATTTAAAATATTAGAAGCCAAGTTGAGAAATATCGTTGTTTCAATATCTGAAAGGATATTGGGGATAAAAAGTAGAAAGGAGATACATATATAACAGAAATTATAAAGTTTATTATTAAACATTAAAATTTTAACGCGTTAAAATATACATCAGATAAAAGAAATTGATGGCTTTAGATTTGCCAGAAAGTACACATTATGAAAAATTGTGCAATTTCTGGACATTCTACGTACGTCGAAAACTTCGCTAAAATTTTTTTGTAGAGACAGCTACAATCATAGAAAAATACGATTAATCACGAAATCATATAATAAACTAAGATATATCATTATAAGAATAAATAACTCAATAAAAACAGTTGAAAAGACATAGAATAATTGGACATAGAATTTCTACTTCATAGTTTCTGTTATTTTTATTAATTAGAACGCAAATGTGTTTTCGTTTTTCTATTACCAATAATATGACTATTTTATATACATATATCATGATTATTTGAAATTTAAACAACATATGGTCTTTGCTGTATTTACAACATAAATTTGACTGTATATTGCATAAAACATAATATATATATATTGCACGTTTTAACATTTTCAAATAAATAAATATCAGTAAAAAGGTAAGGAATTATGAAATAATTCGATGACGATCAATGCTATTGGAAAATATTCAGTATTTATGAGATTTTTGTAAATTAGCGAGTGCCCTTGTGCCTTCACGTTTCTATTCACATTCCATCGCGATTTTTCCTTCAGGGTGCTTTCATTTCTTGTTTCACGCAAAATTTGAATGCCTCCCATCCTTCATTGCGTTGTTGAGACTACAAAAGATCGAGTTATTTCACTAATCAACAGTGATTACAATATTTTCATTGCATTTTGTAAATTTCCCGATAATATTATATGTATAGTATATTGTTCTGTAGAGCCTAAAAAATGGCAACCATTCGTACACGTCTTTTCTCAGTTTTGTAGTAAGTGTAGTCGACTTTATAATATTTCATACGAGACATTATACATCTTCTAAGATAATTCTTCAAAAGTGGAATATTATATATTTTCAAAGTGTTTGTAGAAATCCACGATGTCTTACCTTAAAGCCTCTATGCAATCTATCTTTCATAATTGCTATAAACTCCTTGTAGGAGAGTTGGCCGTCTCCATCTACATCGAATAGCGCGAAGACTGTGTCGATTATGTGAGTCGAAAGCATCGTTCCCGTGCATATCTTTACAGCGCGTTGAAATTCGTCTAGAAAAAAAAAGACAATATTATAAAGATGTGACAAAAGAGTACTTACGTTTCAAGCAGTTCACATTTAAGGGAAATAAATTTAGTTAATTTAATGCAATGAATATTTTTAATAAGTAAAAACTAAAAAGTCGATTATTCTGATTAATATCTTAATTAATATTTACCTTTGGATATAGGATGATCGGCTAATGTGTACATTCGCATCGCTATCGAAAAATCGTCCAGATTGTTCAGAAATTGATAGAAGCGTCGAAACTCCTCGAACGTGATACCAATATGTAATTCCGCTCGATCCAACATTCTGTCCAAGTACTTGTCATATCTGTGAATTAAATTGTCAAAAATATTGCGTGCAGTTTTTAAATTAATTAAAAAATACAGAGATGGGTCGCAAAATATTCACATGGTAAAAATTTCGATGCTGCTTAGTTCAGTTCATAATATAGTATATTGTACAACTAGTGGGAAAAGTGGTCGATTCTGAATGAGTGTGAAGTTGGTCGCACGAGCGAAGCGAGTGCGACCATCACACTCATTTGGGCTCGACCACTCTTCCCACGAGTTGTTCATACTATTTTTCCTAACAAGAGCGTGAAACAGGCCGCTTTTCGCGCTTGTTTTACAATTTCATTTCTCCACTAGTTGAGAAATAAAGCCAATATTTGTGAGACGCGATTGCGCGATAAACTGTTAACATTTTAAATATTTTTAAATATTTTTTAAATAGTTTTCGCGCTTGTTTTACAATTTCATTTCTCAGTGGAGAACGCGCGCGAAAACAAACAAGCGTGAAAAGCGGCCTGTTTCACGCTCTTGTTAGGAAAAGAATATATATATGTAAAATACTATAAAATAAACATATCTCGCTTACATTTAAAATATTTAAAATGTTAACAGTTTATCGCGCAATCGCGTCTCACAAATATTAAAATATCATATAGTTTTGTAACTTTTATAATTATTAAACTTACTCGTCAGTTTCGAGATACGTGTATCGCAACAAAATTTTGGCGAAATCCAATTCGTTGATCGTATTATGTCCCTTGCTGAATTCGTGGAATTCCAGCTCTAATACTTCATGTTGTAAGTTCTCCATAAAGTGTTTGAAATCATCATATTTTAATTCGGTAGTACCATCTTTGCCGAAAAAGTGTATCATCAAAGAAGTATCCACAGCGTGACGTCGTTGCAAACCCTATGTAAACACAAAGTAAATATTAACTCATGCTAAAAACTCCTTATGATTTATCTAATACATTTATTATAAAAATCAAATTAAAAATTACAATTTTCTAATTTATAATTTTATTCGAATCCAAATTATTTTTATATAATTTCGATTATTATATTTATTTTGTCTTTTTATTGATTACAATATGAATTATTATAAAAGTAAGTTAGAGTGTGAGAAGTAAAATAGCGATTGTATTTTCTTGACGTTATTGGGGATTCGATCTTTTTACAGTAAAAATTTAATCGACGTCTTCGTCAGAGGACTATTTAAACCATTTTAGCCATTTTTGTCTGGCCAGAAGGCAACTAAGGCTAGATTATCTATTAAGATTCAGTTACCGATTGTCATTTATTGTAAATTCTTATACTTCGTCGTTTTGAAAGATATAATAATATCATGGTATACCTGATCGTCATCGATGAATTGGCCTTGAATTTCTTCTGGCGTTTTCTGGCGTTCCTGCAATTGTTCCAATTCCTCTTTGGTTTCGCATCCATGGCGGCCTCTCCACGCATGACTGAATATTTTCTCCATCTGTATCGAGGACGGAAGGTGTGAGAGAGAACAATTGCTATCGCGACAAATCGACGCGATGTTAACACACTTTTTACTAACGAATACATGTGCCAAGATTACATGATATAAAGGCAAAGTGACAGGCGGTGCTTCGGCATCCAATGTTAGTACATCTGAAATAAGTGGCAAATGATGTTAGAGCAATGATTATTGATACGTTAGGACACAGAGATGTTTTCGATACAGTTGCTAAGCTGCATATCAATGTATTGAATATATAGTACAATTTGAGACAGATTAGTGATGACGTTTGCATATATGTACATTTAGCTGTTTAGATCTGCACGTATACCCATGGAGAAAGATTAGTATATATCCATCTAAATATATTGCTTACACCTTAAAATAGATAAAAGATTGTATATGGCAAAATATATATTTTTTATTATATTATATATTGCAATTAGCTTTCAAATAGCCTAAAAACAACTTCGATAGTTATTGGTAATAATAAAATATATTGTTATTTTTCTTTACTGTAATTATATTTTTATTATATTTTTATACAATCTTTTATATTGCCACTTTATGTTAAATAATACAGACATATGAAGATAAAAGATATAGACAAATTATTAGAAAGACATAAAATATTAAACAAGAAAAAATTGTAATACAAAAAGAATAAATCCAAAGAATATTAAACCCAACAGTGTGATTTGCAGCGTTTTACATATTTGCAAACTTACGTAAGAATTTGAGGTGATTTCGTTTGATTTATTCGGACGAACTTCGCGAAGTTTTGCCTTCCCTAGATAGTCTTCGCTCGGAGCAATTATGGCACGTAACTAATTTGTTGAAATAAATAAAAAAGCATTAGCTTTGGACAGAGAATAACGCATTATGAAAAAAATAAAATAAAAAAAATTTTAATCAAAATTATTGCAAAAGATATTTGCAACAAAAATTATAAATTAAAAATGATTAATAAATACTAAATCAATCTTTTAAATACAAATAGGTACTAATAATGAATAATTAGAATATAAAACATTTTATCTTTCTCTGAAATATATAATAGATTCCAAAATTTTATTAAGAAACCCTGAAAAATGAGCCGTTTATAAGTCTTTATAATTAGCGATATAGCTATTCTGAAAAAATCAATTAACATTCGTATTTAAATGTAATTTAAAAATGCATAATATACTTTTAATAACATTAAAGGACTTTTGCAAAATAAACAGCTCAAGGCGAAATGGAATGGCAAACAACCGCTAGATGATTTCATAGCTGAAAGAGATATAACGGCATCTTCATATTGATTTTCTAAACACTAGTCGATGTTTAACTTCTGACATCGTCCTGATTGAGGAAAAGTTTTCTAAAACTTTTCTGAAACTCACTGCACGTTTTGTTGGCTCGTCGAGATCCCGTTCCTTCAGGCTACCACCAAGTAAACGACGAATCTATAAGAGCAACCAAAACTCTGTTGATGCTAATCGATAATTAGTAGAAAAGTTTCTTAACGATAGAAGTTTCTTCTTGATACGTCCATCCCCTAAGTCCCAGCTAGCGTGTGCAAATTAAAATTCAGTAAAGGTTAATTAATCTTCCACTTATATTTGTATATCTTATATTTAAAAAAATTTCTTTGGATATTTGGGGATAGAAACGCCTCTCTTCTACTGCTTCTATTTTGATTCTTAAATACGCTTGCGTATTTCTATTGGATTTGATATGATAAAAATATTACATAATATATAACATATTTGCAGATTGCAGATTTGCTAGTTTATCACGGCTTTCTAGCTCGAGCTTTACACGAAAAAAGATAGCAAGTAAAAATATAAATTAAATTAATAATACTAATAAAAAATATATACATTTAAATCAAAATGCAAAGTAATGTGCAACCTTATTGCTTGAATAATTTTACCGTATTTTTACTCGCTGAAAGAAAATCTTACAATGATTTAATAATTCAAGAAGAAAATTCTTGTTCTTCTGCTGCTATAAGACTAAATTAAGCAAATTTAAATTTTATTTCGTAAAGTAAAATAGAAAAACTTAGTAAATACAAGTTTTTACTAATTATAGCTCTAATGATGTTCCTGCATCTGCAATTACCAAAAACGTGCGTGCATGCGAGGCAGCTATCTTACCACAAGAAACTCAGTTTTGTCGACTCTCTCGTTTCCGTCGATATCAAACATATTGAAGGCGATTTGGAAACCAGTTTTCGGCTCTGTAACGAGATCAATTATCACTGTAAATTTACCGCATAAATTGAGATGCTCAACATTAACAAAGCATATTTATTTTTAACAGACGGTATCTAAACAAACTTTAAATCTTTTTTTTTTGTTCACGAAATGCGAATGTATGTATGTATGCAACATATAGAGGGGTAAAAGCCTTAGTGGTGTAAGTCAAATTTTTTAAAATATTGACTCGAGTGCATAGATGCAATTTATATATTGTTATATATTGTTATTTAAAAAAATTTGACTTACACTTATACTAATACTTTTACCCTCCATATAGAGCATTCCGGATAAAAATGTATTTTATCTAGAATATAATACATTTTTATCTACAAATTTTTGAACAATTTATGATAAATTTTTAAATCTTTAAAAAGTTATTAACGCATAAAAAGTTTATTAATTGAACAAAATTTAAGGATAATTAAATTTCTATAGGCTGCACGTAAACAATTGCGCAATTTTTCATTAATTCTATTATAAAATTCATTTTAATTCTAAAGTTTTTTAAAATTACTTTACTAAAGTTACTTTAAAATTAATTACGTAAATATAAAACTGAATATCGCAAAGCTTTAAAAATATGTAGCTAAAATTTCGCTGAAAGCACAAAATCCACTCTAAATTAATCAAAGAATTCGCGGATGAAAGACAGGACGCGAAAAAACGTAGGACAATCTATTTTCCGTGAATTTTAACTAACGTTTTTACGTAGAATGCACTGACATTTAATACGTGTATGTGTTCCGCATACTATTCAAATTGTTCACAATAATTTGTGCGAGGCACGTCAAACAAATTGAATGCTTTGTGCAGATTACAGCTTCCCAAGCAAACAAAAAAGATGAACGCAGTATCTCATCGACCAATTTTTCTTCCACAACGTATGGTTTGTACATCCAACATCGCGATCGATCGTTGCGTTTCATTTAAGCGTTTTGTGCATTTAAATCGCAATTTGCCTTGTGTGAATATATGTCCAAAGCTATGGCGGCGCGGGAAACTTACTCGTCAGGATGGACAGAAGAAACAGGTACTCCGTGTAAGAAATAATTCCTGAAAGTAGAAACGTGAGCAATTTATAATCACGAAAGTGATGTAATTTAACAAGTTCTTGAGAAACGTTTACTTATAATAATTATGTGTACCTACAGTTTGTACGCATATTAATCGAGATATTAATAAATTAAAAATGACAAGAAGAATAATCAATTTCATCTTCACTTAAAAAAAAATTATATTAATTAAAATTTTCATTGTCGCATCAAGAGATTTCATACATATATTTCGCGCATATATCAATCTTAAATGTAAAAATGTGATATTATTTATCGTCTCTTTTCGAATAGTATATATTTGTATCAAATTAATAAAAAAAATTCAAATTTGATACTTAATTTCACAATTGGATATTTTCCCCTGTAAGATCGGGACGTTATAAAAATTTAAGCGATATCCCGAGAGGCAAATCGTTATACTCCACATGATTTCTATCTCGTAAATTTCGTCGAATTTCGTCGAATTCTTTCCTAATTTTTCCCGCTAATCCGCATTTAAAGGTAACGAGAGGTCTGCAGTATTAAACGCGTTTATGACATCTGGAAGTGGAATATGTCAAACACGCGTTAGATACGCCTCACGAGATTTCAGGTATTCTTTAAGACAACCATCGCCCTCGGGGAGGATCAATAACTTAGAATTTAATAGCAAAAGCGAGACCCGCGCGGACGCACCTAAATTCTGATTTTAAACGTACTCCCTTGCGGCGCGGTTTAGCTCGTATATGTATATAACATGTAACATAACAAGAGGGCTACTTTACAGATCGTAGCCACCCCATAAAATCTCTTCATAGCTCTGAAAGCGTAGAAAATTAATGGCCGAAAAGAAAATAAAGAAGGCAAAGTCAATCCACTGTCTGTCAATGATGTTCCATGCATGTAAATCTGTTGTTTCATTGCGCTAGTTCATTAAATGTTTTGGTTGTCAGAAATATTTTTGGAATTACTATGAACACAAACCTGAATGGCATAAATTATATTATACCTATCGCTGATACTTGTTTTCATATCATGTCTGAAAATATCTCACATCATATAATGCTAAATAAGTATAATATCGGACAATTATAAAATTAAGTATCTAATTTGAATTTGTCATCAGCTCGATATAAGTATATATTTATTTAAAAAAGCCGATGAATTAATATTACATAATTTTTACATCCAAGATTGACGTGTACGTTAAGTGTATAAAATTACTTGATGCCTGCAATAATAGGGATAAATGCACGTAAAAAAATGTGTGTGTGTGTGTGTGTGTGTGTGTGTGTGTGTGTGTGTGTGTGTGTGTGTGTGTGTGTGTGTGTGTGTGTAATATATGTTATACAAGATATCTATAAAACTAAAGTTTCCAATAATTATTCTCTAGATACAAATATACTTGAAATGTTTAAGGGGATTCTATAGCGAAGGCCGAACTTCCTCGACGTCGGTAATGTCAACATTTCTAATCCTGTTTTCTATGTTATATATCTATGTCTGTCCTTGTCTAACCAGAGGCATCTGTCTTTGTTCGATTGCTGCGCCATCTCTCGCTACACGCAATACTGCTTATCCTGTCAACCTAAATGTGCTTTTGCTTAATAAAACTTCATTTTACGGAATCTTTTTTTCTAGACGTTGAATCTTAGTTTTATTTACACGATATTGTTCCTACATGTTGTCCCTACGTCGCCTTGGTGTCATTATATATATATAAACTGCAGTAATTTTGTTATTGTCGTCAGATGACAGTTGTATGTGCCCAAATTAGTAAAATTTTTAATTTTTTTTCGTTCCCGATATGAAATCGTACAACGCGATGTAGATTTTTGTGCGTACTTTAATTCTAGACCAAAAACTTGCAATTCTGTAAAGCCAATTCAAAAATTCCTTAAAATGAAAAAATGTCGGTAACTACCGCCACTATAGGATCCCCTTAAGAAGTGATTTATAATATTCGTAACTTACGGAGAGTGAGACATCTCGATATTTAGCTCGAAGTTATCATAACTAACGCAATAATGCGAGTAACACGTGTCGTTGACACAATAAGGAAATGCAGTGACTAGATGTTACGATTACGATCGCCCGGGAATTAGCGGGTATACTCAGATATATTGTTATACGCGATGACGCCATCCCGGTCGTTACCAGCGGTTTCTCGTCGATAGCGTCCAATCTCCTTAAGTCGTTCTTAATTGTAACGGTCCCGCGCGGCTCCACGAGTCCTTAAAAGCGGGCCGGTTTATCAGCGCCGATATAATTCCGCCTCGCACGCACGCGAAAAGGGGGAGAAAAAGAGGAGAAAGCAGCCATGGCATACGGTGGCGGTACAGGGACGAGGAACTCGTTATTATTGAAGAGAAGTGTGAAACTGACTGGCCCCCTCCTCTCCCATCGCGGCTCCCCTTACGTCTGCCGATTATTTGCATTTCCATTAGCGCGACGAACGTGCGATGCACGCGCAAGGAGCAAGGCGAAAACACTGCCGCCGAGAGAAGTGCAGCCGCGTCATTAAACTAATGATACAGCCCTGTCTGTCGCGACGAGCGTTGTACACGTGGGTGGCGGAAACCTGTGTCGAGTAAGCCCTGTAAATACCGTAAGTACAGGTTGCGGCCGTACACGTCGATCGCGATCGATAGTGTCCTGCTTATCACGCGCGTCTCGCCTTTTTTTTCGTCGAATCGCATATTTCGGTAGAAAGCTCTGAGGTGCGAACCGCGGCTCTTGAAGCTCGTAAATTTATCGAGACCCTATCAATCGTGGATTTTTTTACAGTAACTCGAATCGTAGAGTTTTATTTATTAGTGTTATAAACTTTATGCACGAATATAAAATATCATTCTTGCACGATATTGTTTAACACAATTGCCCTTCCTATGTATTTTTTATCAGGTGTTATAATCGTCATCTGATGTAGATGATTATTTTTATTTATTATGGCGGTCAGCTGTCCGCTACGAACGCGCGACCGCGACGGTACGCACGCTACGCGGCGCATCGCCAGCAAATTCTCTCGTAAGGAAGATTCGACATCGATCCCTATATCAAGGGCAGCTGCCGGGTGAAAATTAATTCTTATTTCTTTGAACACTACCGATATTATAGAGAATATGGACACACTACTAGGCGCCCTAATATAGATGTATCTCGAAAACAAAGAATCAAAGAAATATTTCTTTGTTTTCGGCCTTTCGGGATACATCCACCCTAGGGCGCCTAGTAGTGTGTCCATATTCTCTATAATATCGGTAGTGTTCAAAGAAATAAGAATTGATTTTCAGTATTTTCACCCGGCAGCTGCCCTTGATATAGGGGTCGATGTCGAAACTTCCTTACGAGAGAATTTGCTGGCGATGCGCCGCGTAGCGGGCGCGCGCCGAACCTTCTCGCCGATCGATACCGTGCTGCCGCCCGCGCCGCGCGCCTTCCGTCATACCGCGTGCGTACCATCGCGCGTTCGTGGCGGACAGCTGACCGCTACATTTATATAAATTATTATTATTTAGACCATTAAGGGGATCCTGCAGTGACTGGCGAACTTCCTCGATGTTGATAATGTCAACCTTTCTAATTTTGTTTTCCCTATATCTGTCTTTGTCTAACGAAATGACATCTGTCCTTTTTTCGATTGCTCGCCATCTCTCGCAAGATCCAACAACTACTGTTGCTGCTCTTCTTGTCATTCTGCATCCGTATTTGCATTACTAAAATAATTTTTCGATGGATCTTTTTTTGTACGCATTGAATCTTACTTCTACTTGCACGATATTATTCCTACATGTTTTCCCAAGGGCAGATGATAAACATTATGTATGTATAAACTGCAGAATTTTTGTTTTAAGCAAATATTGTCGTCAGGTGACAGATGCGTATGTGCCCAAATAAGTAATATTTTTAATTTTTTGGTGTTTTTGATATAAAATCGCGTTTGTTACCCTAGATTTTTGTGCGTACTTTAATTCTGTGAAAGATTTTTGCAATTCTATAAAGCTAATTAAAAGATCCATCGAAAAACGATAATGTCGGTAAATCATACGGCTGCAGGGGGAATCCTATATCCGGGTCTGTAATACCGACATTTGTTTTGCACAGATATCTTTTTTTTTTACTTTACGGATTTAAAAATCCTTCTCCAAAGTTGAAGCATATTCGGAAATAAAGACCACCACGCGATTTTATACCGAGAATAAAAATAATTTGAGGAACTGCATATAACAATGCGTCAACTTGCGAAAACATTCGCTTTATATAAAAATTCTACAATGTATTGTTACAAAAAGACTGTGGCGTGGCCAGCGGATTACATCAAAAAATACGATACCGTTGTCAGAATTAGGTTTAGACTCTAAACAAAAAAGTTATCTGTGCAAAAGCATTATTGCAAACGTGCACTAGCAATGATGACATGGAAGAGCAGTATTGCGTGTAGCGAGAGATGGCGCAGCAATCGAACAAAGACAGATGCCTCTTGTTAGACAAGGACAGATAGATATATAACATAGAAAACAGGATTAGAAATGTTGACATTACCGACGTCGAGGAAGTTCGGCCTCCACTATAGGATCCCCTTGGAATAAAAGTATTTGCTCTTATAGATCCTACATTATAATTTATCTCATATTATTATATTTAATTACCTTTGTCTCGCAAATTTCGGAACATATGTGTGCTTCCATGGCGTAGCGTAGAAGTCGAATTTCTCATCACTTCGAGCTCCTGATCGGTCAGCACGCGCCTCTTTAATCTCGCTGAAAATATTATTAGAATCACGTATGTCACATCAAGAGAAGTTCATTATGAAACGTACCAGTTCTCACTGGTGCGTTGCAATGTATAATTCACAGGTATAAATCTTTCGTATAATGGCTGTGCTATAGAAAACATATCAAATAAAAATTTTCTCTTTCCGAAAATTTCCAAAAAGAATTTTATTGATAACGGAAAGATATTATTTAAATAAAAGATGTATTTGTCATACAAGTTAAACAAGTTATAACAAAACCATACATTTCTTCATTTATTAATTTTATATTATTGAAGTTGGAAAAAATGACGTAATTCTTCATTATTTTAATCTACCACTTGAATAACTTTCGTTGCAAAGATTAAAACGGATATTTATTACAGTAAATAAACGTGTGTTACACATACGTCGAGGTTCGGCATCAATGACGCTGTCAAGAAAGTCCTGCGGAGTCATATACAGTTGACCATCGTATGCCACTGACGCAAATTTTATGAATCTCCTTTCCCTCGTAGTCAATTTTATCGCTTTATGCAGATCATCATCTCTCTGTAAAAATAAATTGTCGCGATTAGTAAAATCATATTCAATTATATTTTCAATTATATTCAATTATATTTCACTTTCCTTCTCGATTTTTATACGCCAAATAAAAAAATTGCTCGAAATATCTACTTCAATATAATTAGATATACAATCGTCGCGACGTCGCGTCGATACGTTTTTGAATTTTTAATCGTGCTTGCTAATATTCTTTTATCTATACTTTCTAACTCTAACACTTATTGTCGCGATTACATCTCGTCGAGAAGTAACGTAAATACGCACAGTCCGCACGGTATACGTTTTCCATAGCCTGCTCGCTCGTGTTGAAGAGCGACTGATACAGTGCTGACCTTCCGTAAAAACAGATACAAAAAACACGTACCAAAGCCGTACACAAGCAGGATTGTTATATGGTCTCGGAATATCCAACGTTTTGTGAAATAAAATTACGTCGAGTACCTACTTATTCTGTTTTTCGCCCTTTGACAAATGGGCTATTATTTTGCACTTATTTTTTAAATAAATTGATTATAGTGTCGTTTAAGATATCGATCAATTCTATTTAATTAAGAAAATGTTTCGTAATAGACATATTGTTACTTGATGTTTAATTGATGACAAAATTTGTTTTAATTGATTGATATGTGTGTAATGTATATTATTAATAGCAAATTTTAACGATTACACGCGAATTATATAATTTTTTTTAATTTTAATTTAAATGATTATTCTATAGATTATATTCTATTTAGAGAAATTATTAAATCTATTATTTGAAGATAAACTCTTCATCTTAGTTTTGCTCCAAAAATAATCTTAATGCTTTAAAAATTTATTATATTTTAATCTGGTTTTTCACGTAAGTTATTGTTCTTTTTCAAATTTCCGAAAAAATGTTATAAAAAAACTATTAACATATACATACATATTTAAACTTTTCTAAAAAGTCGATTATTGAATAGCGAAAAATGAAACTCAGGCTGTGTTTTAACTTCATCAGTTCTTTAATTAAATTGCGATTAAATATGACATGACGAAATTGACATGATCAAACTGACACTCTCAAGATCTATTTCTTAATCATGTCTCAAAATTAGCTTCAGTTGATTTATTCAGCAGGAACGCGATCATAAATACGAGCAAGCGACACGTCGATTCTTATCGATTCGAACATAGACAACTCAGGCTATTCGCCGACAAGCAGACAGGCGAGGTGATGAAATATGACATACTAATTCGAATTCCGCTGCCTGAATTTCTAATTTCTACGAAGGAACAACGCGTATTGTCAATTCGTGTCAGCAAGTTATTTACAAGTTAGTGACAGATACATTTTGCGGCGCGTTCGAAAATACGATAATAAAGAAATAAAAGAGATGATCGTCGAACTGTGCGTCAAAGTTTTTATACGAATTTTGACGAAGATGTCATATTTATGTTTAATTTTAGTAACTATGTGAATCAAGGCAAGAAATGGGCAAAAATTAAATTTCATAATCTAATAACATTCACTTAATTAATCAGTTGAAGAGAATATGGCTGGATTATTAATCAAAGTCAAAATAAAGTAATATTTTTAGATTTTTTTTAAATTTAATCTTTCACTGCTAAACGTTCTACAAAGTCGGATTTAAATCAATAAGTAACAAGTACGAATGAACAACTTGCTTCTATGATGAGTACAAATGCCATTGCGTTTGCTTGGTTTAAATCCGGTTTTATAACTAATTAAACTGCTTCCTTTTTATTTTAATAAAAAAATCGTTATTACTTATTAGTAACTTTTGCATTTTTACATGCACGTAAAATGACAAGATAATTTAGATGTGCAATTTGTTGATTTATATCAATAAATTGATATAAACCGCACATGTTAATACTTATTGTTGGCAAAGAAATAATACTTTAAAATGCATTAAGATTAAATCGAGTTGTTTAAGATTAAAGAAAAAACGTTTGGTGCTAAATCAACAGAAAGTTAGCTAATAATAGCATGTAATTTCGCGGATGGAAGTACCGTGAAATGCGAGTGAAAAGTATATATACGAAAGATACAAGCCTCGACTGCTCGTTTCTCGGACGATGCAATTCGAGTCGCCATCCCGGTGTGTGGCGACGGTGTGTCGCTGGTGCGCATCCACTGTTTGTAATTTAAAGAGAGATTAAATTACGAGTGATCTCCACGGGTGCCGTTAACGCTCCGCGCTTTGTTGTAATGAACGATTAAGAATACCTCCAGGGGTGGAAAGCGAAAGAGAGACACCGCCTCGGTGAAGCTTCTTGAATTTCCGCCGCCTTCTTTGTTGACTCTTCATCTTGGGCTCTTGGGACTTTGTCACTAGGGACCTCTCTTCCCGCAAGTCCTACTTACTCCAGGCAAATTTACGAGGTTTCGGGACTGGTATTAATGAGCTTTTTCAAAGTGTTCAAAAAGTGAAGTGTTTTTAATTTTGGCAAAATTATTCTCTGTTATAAAAATAAAATTACTCATGTTACGTTGTCGGAACTGAAGATTACAAAGCATATATTCATTAGAAACTGAGAATATTGAGATAATTTAATTAATGATTTATCGAATCTATCTAAACAATTTAAATCTAAATATTCTTTCAGGTAAAATTATTTCTTCTCTCTCAAATAACTTATGTACGAATATTATATATCACTGCAAGGATACAAAATTTAATGTTGCAAGTCACTCTCTAATAAATTATTGTTGGAAAAAGTTATATTTAAGAACGAATGCGTGAAACTAAGGTTCAAGTTAGGCACAACTAAGACACAAGTTTTTTGAGAACGCAATCTATTATTTAAAATAAATTTCGGATTATTCATACGAGACAATTATTTAAAGTGCACCGCGTAAATTCGCCTTTAGTTAAGTATATACGATCGTTATGTATGCCGAACATATTGCCACGTAAGCTGTACTTAAGTGCCAAACGATACGCTCTCGCATAACGACATGAATCTGCGACCTCATCCGGCCAGATTGAATCGTTCAGCCCAGGAAGCATCAAATCACCGGGAACGCATCGGCCGTCGTGGCTCCGAGAAGCCATCGGAGCCACCTCGCTCCTTCCTTCCTTGCCTACTTAAATTATCGTTCGCTACCTTGCACGCACGAGATTGCCGCTTTTATTTATTCGTGAGTAATGACGCATTGTTGGTTGGTTGCAGCAGCATATATGAGAGCTTCCGTATAAGATGATCTCTTAAATGATGATTACGTTCTTATCCTTCGTACTTCTACAACCGCCCGTTGGTGCAAACGCCAATTCAAGATCGACCGTAGCTTCTCGATATCGCGAAATAAAAGGAATTGACGGATGATATATTTCTAACGAAGAGATACATTCAATGTTAATTGAAACGTTCCAGTACCTCTTGCGGAAATTATTAGATTTATTTCTGTTAATAAAAGAATAAGGAACAACGTGGTCCTTAATTTTAAGTAATAAAATTTGAAGTTTCGCTAATATTGACTTAGAAATAGTATATATAAAACTAAACATTTTAATTCAAAAAATTAAAAAATTTAATTAATTATTAGGAAGCTAAAGAGGATGGCTCTTGGGATGGCCGAATATCGTGTCGAACTATTTTTTAACATTTTTTGCAATATAACGTTTACAACTTTTATATTTGTTTCTTATATATTTGCTCTCTTGGACTTCTACAAATATCTTACGCGGTTTCAGATTTCTTTCTCTTTAAACGGTTTTTACAAGCAGTTGTAAATATCTTGTTGCCATCGCAA
Source organism: Temnothorax longispinosus (assembly GCF_030848805.1). NCBI lineage: Eukaryota > Metazoa > Arthropoda > Insecta > Hymenoptera > Formicidae > Temnothorax > Temnothorax longispinosus. The sequence goes on along the minus strand of NC_092364.1, from coordinate 6,324,047 downwards.
AATCGCGATCCTCGGCAAGCTATTTGTCATTCGATGTACATTTCCATAAGCGCCATCGTAACCAGATATTCTTTCGCGCGGATCAGGTGTCCTTTCGCGAGGTTGCCTCTACAAATAAATCACACCTCATTGTGATAAAAAAGGTATCCACCTATAATAGCCTGCATTTGTAATATCACTATTCTTACGCTAACCACGCGGTGGTCTGTCTTACAAGAGTCTAAAAATTGCTCGGCGATTTACACGTGAATTATATCCCACCTTGTAAAATTAAAAATACAAATGACTTGATAAACTACTTCAGAATGACTCGTAATAGAGGAACAACGATGCTGAAGACTGAAGTATTGTTAATCATGTGAGAAATAATATTTTTAATACTGTTTATAATTAATCAAATACTGAGCAAAGTTAATATAAAAAAAAAATAGAAAGCTATTTCAAATAATTCTTCAAAAATCTTAGTTTTCTCTTAAATAAGAACGCGTTTGTTCCTTGTTAAAATATTATATCGCAGATGGTCCTTACCTATCATCACATACAAACGAGATTCTTCTGCCATTCAGCTTTTTCAAATATTTTAACATATTTACACTCTTAATTTATCAATATCGCGATATTAATCTTCATCAAAGTCTGTTATCCGTTCATTTCACGAAACAATCTTACGAAGTTACTTTTGTATCCAAAAAATCTTTTAATCTTTTCAAATTTTTTATCTTATTGTTAGAGCCTCGCAAAATCTAGGTATTTAGATATCGATAGAGTAGAAACGATTGATTTATACTATTGATTTATGCGGCGAAGATGTTTCCGCGAGGACAAATTTATGTTTCGACACGATCGTAAATTGATTCTTTCTTTCTTTCTTTCTTTCATACTACAATGTAATACACAAGACTGACGATTTATGAGAAATTAAGCATCGTTAAGGTTAATCACGTCGTTAGAAGATTCGAGAAAGATCGTTTGACCGCCTACTCGCTTCTACAAATTTGTACAAGAGCGTAACAAAATAAATTCTATTTCTTAAAAGGTACAAGAACATTTACATGTCTGTTACATCTTGAGAAGAAGAGTGTTACAAGAGAATTTTCAGGGAGACCGCACTAAAGAAAAGAATCCTCAATTATAGACTTTCACTTAATTCGTTGTTTCGATTCACCGAATTAGATACAAAATACTCCGCTATACCATAAAAAAATTTTATACGTTTTATACATTAATTGTAATTTTACAAGACTGCAATTTTTTTTACCTTTGTTTATACTGTGAAACTTTTCTTTTCTAAATAACATATTATTACTGAATATTGTTACTGCAATTTAACAATTCTCTATAATATTTTTTTACATTTATTTATATTTAAATTTAATAAAAATATTTGTTCATATTACATGAAAGTTATATTATATATAATGCATATTACCATTCGATTTCCACAATTAGATTCTTTCTCTCTTTAAATTATATTAAATAGAGCGGAGATGATAGCACATTTTGCAATCTCCCATTAAACCTTCTCTCGCTCTTTACTCGTATATACCTAAACATAACTAATTTCTCGAAAATTACACCTTAACCAGTTAACCGGTATCACGTCGACTCGATGCGTTCGAGACTATCGTGGTTCAAAACTTCATACAAACGTATTTTTTCCTGACGACGACGCTCGTCCTTCTGATGGCGCGGAAATAAGACGCAACGACGAGGACGAGGCGCAAAAGGAAAAACATGGTCGCTTTAGTTAATTTAAGTTATATCGCGCCCGATTAATATTCCGGACGTACGGCGTCCTCACGTTCGCTCTCGCCATAATGCGAAGCTCGCCAACAACGTATACCGTACACGTCCTCGCGTGTCTACCCGGGCAGGGACCACGCAGGGTGTTAGGCTGGTATGTCCGCGGTGTCGAGGGTAATGACAGGCGTGGTGAACATTATGCTAAGTGCGAGAGACCAGGCCACTCTTCTTTTCGTCCTCCCGGACCTCTCTTCTAAGTCTTCCTTTTGCGCCGATGTCCAGCGGGCGTTCACGGTGATTAAGAGAGGCGCCCCGTTGAATCTCTCTTTTCTCTCTCCCCAAGTTCTCACTTCCTAGATATAACCCGTTTACATCTCGTCCCCCCCTCCACGCTCTTCCCCGCAGCTGTTTATAGTTTTCAATAAAGAAGCACGCGACGTGCGGCCGCGTAGAGAAGAAACAATTTCCTCGAAGTTGTTTCGCCTCGTTTCTCGGCTTAAATCGATAGCGAAGGGGCAAACGGCGATAGGCATCGCCGTCCAAGACTCGCGCCGAGAAACGGGCGCCGGCTGTCGATTTTTGTGGATGGGTGTTAAACGGAGGCGTCAGCATGCGAGAGGAGAAAATGCGGTAGACCTTGAAGCACTACGCTTTTTCTCTGGTTCTACACGGCGGTCAGGCGATACGCGAGATAAAGCGAGGTGATTTTATAATAGAGCAGCATCCAGATCAAAATGATCCAGACTATCAAAACCATGAGATAATAATGAAAAGATTTTTGAAAATATTGTAGATTTATAAAGTAGAGAATTTTGACCCCAAGCGAATTTATTTATCCATTGTAACATTAATATGTTATTCGTATAATACGTGACGTGCAATAAACTGAAAGTATCTTATAAGTATTTTATAAAAATCAACGCGTTAACATGAAAAAATAATGATAATATTTAATAGTATCACAGTCCAATAAAAAAATGACTGTTTTAATAAAAGCAAGTTACCTAAGAAAATTAAGAAAATAATAATTATGAGCTATTTTTTTTCCACATGAAATACTTTTCTGCATTGGAAATGAATATTAATTATATAAATACAAAGAAATATGATATTTTTCTTCCTTTATTGTCTCTTTTTAAAATTTAGAAGTCTACTAATTATCATACGGTAAGATTTGTGTATATACATTACACATTGTCTTTACTGCATCATGTGTGTATTATAAAAGAATATAAATTACTTCTGTATCCTACACAGATTGATTGCAACAATAAAGTGTTCAATATCAGGGTCTAAATTATTTCTGTAATAAACCATTTCTACCATTTCTTACGCTCGCCACCCAACGCTATTATCCATATGTAATCTCTCAGGCGACGATACAAATTCGTGAAGTCCAATTTAAATAACGAGGCGCTTGAAGTGTTAATATTCGGGCGTTGGCGATAATTCGGGTTAGCAAATCGGCGATCGTGCGCGAAGTATGTGCATGTGCACTCACACTTTGTACGTGTAAACGCATTCTCACGCGGTATAGGTATGCGTAAAATTAAGATTATCACGGGAACGTATCTCGGCGCGTTTGCATCACCCATCAGGAAGAATCTCGCGGACTTAAAATTATTATAATCTTCAAACATGAAATATTATTTTTCCGTACTTTTAAAAGTATTGAAGTAATTGTTATTTATTTTTTAATTGATATTCTCCAAGAACGTATTCTTGCGTATATATAAGTATATATCAGTGTTAATTTGACACTTTCTTTTCTGCGTGTGTAAATGTTAAAACACGAATATTATTTACCTGCACATTTACCTGGCCACCAAATACACATTACACACGCACACGTCCGGTCATCGGTGTGTAATGCAATACGGACGATGATTACGGATCATCTTATTTATAGCAAGCCAGGATGGCGCCAAGATTATCGAAGGAAATTGAAATCAGATTACATTTTTGCTCTCGGAACGGCAGTTTTGTCCGCGCATATTTGCATACAGATATTTATACATGCAGCTCCGAATTCTTAATCGCGACATTTCAAGACAAGAACTTTCAATTTGCGCGAACGGTGAATCTGGTCTTATTGAAAAGAAAATATCGGGAGCAACTAAGATGATCGTTGGTATATAATTAAGGATAATCTGATTTTATGCAATTTTAGACATTTTCACAAAGTGACAAGAAATTCTTTAAGAATTTAAAGCTTTGTGTGCACGATTCTCACATGTTTTAGTATAATTTCTCAAGAAATATTTATATCTATTTTAATATTTATCATTACTCGACACAGAATAAGAGTCCTCTATGATCTATCTCCTGATATTCAATATGTTAACTCAATAATTAATGTTTTAGTAGAAAGAATATCTCTAAGTGAATATTAAAGCGGGCATAATCCGAGTAATTATTAGTATAGGGAATAATGTGACAACGCAAGATTGCTCGATGATAAAATTAAATAAATTTAAGATTAATAATTATTATATTTAGAAATAGCGTCTTGTGTGTATTTTACACTTATTATTCAAATCGACGTCTAAACGTCATCATCGTGAACTGCATATTAGAGGCGCTTAACTCACAAGCGCCCCTGTGGCCTATAATGGATAAGGCATCGGTCTCCTAAACCGGGGATTGTGGGTTCGAGTCCCACCAGGGGTATAAGATTATATTTTTTATTCTCAATCGTTCTTACAAATCACAAATATTCCATTGTTAACGGTGAAACGGTGCTTGTTATCGTGATAACGTGCGTAGATGTGTTAAACTGTTGCAATATAATAGAAGCATTTAGTTTTTTGAAAGAAAAAGGCATAATTGCACAAACTGTATTTATAGAAACATGTATAACCAAAAATATATATGTAATTGATAAAAATTAATTTTATCATAAAAATTATAAAGTGACACCTACCTTATTCTTCGTGCCAATAGCCCAGTAAAATGACTCGAAATTTGCGATTTCGGGAATAATACTGACTAGGCTGAACTTTGTAAACAGCTTTGTTTTAGGGTACTATTTAACATATTTAAAAGCCCCACGTGTAGACGCTACGTGGGGGGGGGAGGTCAAAAGGTCCCAAAATCAGTTTTTTCGCAATAACTAACTCGGAAAATATCAACTTTACGAAAATTTATGTAGATATCCAAATTTGTAGCTTACAAAATTCCGCACAATTTCGTTTTTTATATTCAAGTCTGTACAAACCAATATAGCAGAGATAGAATTATTTTTAAAATTGAAGGAATTAATACTGACTGGGCTGAAACTTTGTAACCAGGCTTGTTTTAGGGTATTATTTAGACATATAAAGTCCCCATGTGTAGACGCTACGTTACGGACAGAGGAAGGTCCAAAAGGTCCAAAATATAAAAAAAAAACCAGTTTTTTCCGCAAATAACTCAAAAATATCAACTTTACGGAAATTTATGTAGATATAAAAATTGTAGCTTACAAAATTCCGCACAATTTCGTTTTTTATTCAAGTCTGTACGACCAAATAGAGCAGAGATAAAATTTTTTAAACACCGGTAGTTTTGCGACGCAACAAAAACCCGTACACGCGTCGCGCATTTTTCACTAATATCTCGAAAATGGACTCTCAAATAGAGGCTAACGCGTACGCGCGTCGCGCATTTTTCGCTGATATCTCGAAAATGGACTCTCGAGTCAAGGCAAAACTACCGGTGTTTAAAAAATTCTATCTCTGCTCCATTTGATCGTACAGATTTGAATAAAAAACGAAATTGTGTGGAATTTTGTAAGCTACAATTTTTATATTTACATAAATTTTTGTAAAGTCGATATTTTCCGAGTTATTTGCAAAAAACTGATTTTTGAAATCTTTTGGACCCTCCCCTCCCCGCAACGTAGCGCCTACACGTGGGGACTTTTAATATGTTGAATAATACCCTAAAACAAGTCTGTTTACAAAGTTTCAGTCCAGTCAGTATTATTTCCTCAAAATTTTGTCATTTTACTGGGCTAAAAGTCCGGCAGCAATTAGCATCAACTTGTGATTTCGCAAAAAGAACAGAGTACATAGCTCGAATGAAAATATCTCAAGGATAGCTCGAGAAAATAATAGTTATTTGTGTAACAAGTGCTGTAAGATGAAAATTCACGCGCGGGTTTTATGTTGTAAGTGCGTGGAAAGTGGTCTATCACGCACGCGTAGCGTGCGTAATGGGCCACTTTCCATGCACGTGTTACATAAAGATTATTCCGAAGATTGGAAGAATTTAATGTGGAGCGCGCAGAGATTCGTGCTGGTGTTGGTCAAAATCTGATAAAAGGCGCTCGCTCGCCTTTTGACGGACGTGAATCGATTTCCGCGTATCTTTCGTAATATCGGTCGCGAGAATTCGGGGAAGGAGCCGATCTAACGGGCGGACAAGGTTGCAATATATTGCTTCGTGCTGGCCGTAATACTCAAATCAGATTGATAGCCGCGTAAATGTAGGCTGGGTGGTCCGAGTGATTCTAATGCGAGGAAGGAACCTGCTCGGGTTAATCGGTCACAAAAACATTTCAAGGGGTTGCCCGTAGACTTGACTTTGGCCCCGCGATAAAATCGATCCTCCCAATTCAAAGAAGAGAGTAGTGGTTATTATCGGTCCTGGCCGTCTCTATGTTCGAAGAGGCCTTGTAGTAGTCTACTTTATTGGATATTCGAACGAAGATCGTCAGGTTTTCCACAATATGAGTACCATAGATTAAACGCCGTAGATGCTTAACTCTAAATTTCTATAATACTCGACCCGCTCATTTTTCCTATTCAGAATTAAGAAGTAAAGATCAGGCATTTTTTTTATATGGCACTTAGCCATTTTTTATATTGCAGTGATATAATCAACGAATAAATATATATAAATTTGTTTGTGGAAGAATTAAAAAATTTCGTATAATATATTAATATTTCTCTACATACAATTTAGTGAGTTGTCTTTTTAATACTACTCTTGTTTCGTACATCGAAACTTGTTTGCAAAATATTTGGCAAAGTCTGCATGTTACACTATTTAACTGATTTTTCCCTTCCTTTTCATATTTTTGCTCTTTCTGAATAATAATTAATTTATTGCTCGCATTCACCTGTCCCAAATCGCATGCACCTGTCCTAGTTTTGCTGTGCCTAGTTTGGCGCCGATACACGATGAAATTATCCGCCGCTCGTCTATCCTGCGTTCATCGGAACCATTTTCGCTATTTCCGGAATCGTGTTACAGCGTTATCCGTGTCGATAGCTTGATCGTTCGTCTCTCTCGCCTCGAGATCCCGACACGGAGGAACGCTGCCGAGAGGATAAACGGTGCGGTCGGATCTCGTGCGAACGCGATAACGATTGCCGGGTTCGTGCGATGCCGCAAGAAGAAGGTGGGTCACGTGATTTGTGGTCGCGCGCGCGAAAGAGAATCTCTTGTCGTATGGGGGAAGGATGCTCTGGGATGCCCGGCCGTTGCATACCGCGTGCTGCGCTAGTGTGTGTGCATTCGGTGCAGTCAGATCCGTATCTTTGTACACGCTATGTGCGATTCTGGTTATGCGAGGTGGCTCAGATCGATACATTACGGCGGTCGATTTCTTGGGAGAAATAAACCTGTTCCCCGTCACGGGGAGAGAGACATGTTCTCCAATAATCAGGGGAAAGTTCTGTCTTTCTACCTTGATAAAAGCAACATGTCAATTCAACGTGTCAGTCGAATACATTGACGTTACCAAAATGCAGAGTGATTTACAATTATACAAAACCGAGTATAAAACACAATTATATGAATAATATATTTTAAGGGGAGATTTTTTTATTTAAATCTAAAACAAAATTCTCTAAGAGATTATATTTATTATTTATGTTTTTAGTAATTAGGTATTTTGTTAATATATTAAAATTGATATTTTTTTAAAGATTTCTCTTTCAAAAAAAAAAAATTCTTAAAATTAAACGATGAATTTAGTCTTGTTATTTCCATTATATCATTGAAACTTAATGTATAAAAAATCTTAATTTATAAATATGATAAAATGATAAATTATATATAAGCAGTAAAATAAGAAGAGATTAAAGTTATTTTAGTAATTTATTTTATTGCAAATTATTTTGAGCTAATCACGCCAGTAAGGATAAAAAAATATATGTAATATACGAAATTGCACGCAATTTTTTAAAAATAAATTATTAGTTGAACCAAAAGAGTTCGAAATATATAAAAATCTTGTACCATATATGCTATAAAGCAAATTTATTTTTATTGCCTTAAGCGCATAGCTCGAAGCTCGAGGCTCGATTGTCAGATGAAAAATCGGAAGACCCGAAATACAGGGAGGTGTTTCGTTATCTCGTATTGCGATTGCAGAAAAATGTTACCATCATCCGGGAGCGTTGTCATGTTGCGTGTTACGTGCGAACTACCCTAAAATTATCGCACAGCGCTCTGTCATTATAACTGATTCGGCGCTTTTCTCATATCCATACGGCCTACGTCGCTTTCAACCTTTGAACCAATCTTAACCGCCCATGCCCGAAACGACTGGCAGTGTGTTCACAAATTATCGGGTCTGTTACGAAATATGAATACAATAAGACTTAAAAATTTATTCTCTTCCCATATCATTAACTCTCTGCTTTTGAAGATAAAAAGAATTTGTTCTAACGTATATGCATATATATAATTGATTTTTTGAAGATAATAATTGAGAATTGATTACGCCATAGACAAAATAAGGCCTTAATTTTTAAACTGCATTTAAATAACTAAAGAAAGTTCTGTGAAAGAGATTTCTATAATGAAGTTAAAACCTCATTTTATATTAAATTCTACACTGTTAAATATATTAAAGGATGAAATTTAAACCATTAATACCTTGAGTTAAATAACATTTTGTTATTTTTAATTACCATGTGTGTCGAAATTTATTATTTTAACCCGTTGTGGTCACATGGGGTCCAGTGGACCCCAGGCTTTTTTTTATTTTTTTCTTAAAAGTATACTATTTTGAGAGTAAAACGCACAAAGTTTTTTTACTTTATCTCAAAAAATTTTGATGAATATTTTTGTAAAAAAAGTCAAATTTCTCGAAAAAAAAATTTTTTTCTCGCGTTTTTTCAACATAAAAAAATTTTTAAATTATTGAATTATCAAGAGGAAGTCATAAATTAATTCCAGTTCAAGGTTTGAGTCGATACATCAAAAAGAACGCAAATGGAAACTGTTGTGGGGTCCATTGGACCCCATGTGATTTCTACGTTATTTTTAGGAGGTGTGACCTTAACGGGTTAACACAAAACAGTATTATTTTAACTCCTTCGATTTAGTTAAATTAACGACATATTGAGTAGGAGCAATGGCGCGACCCATATACATATATAAAAAATGACTCTCACAAATTGAGTATAGACTGAAACTATGAATTTAACAGTGTAGTAATAGAAAAAAAAGACTAAATAACATATTCGTTACTGACATGAGCAAACTCGTTGACGGGAAATTTGCATAATACAAGTATTGACGCCGGAATTTACAAAATCGATGGTTACCCCCCCGCAATCGGTAACCCTCACCATCACGTAATGATGGACGAGGCTCGTCGAAGTCGAGACGATTCCCAAATCGTTATTTATTACTCCCTATGCAGCGCACTTAGTTAACCATCGTATACATATGTAAACGGGAAAACGGGAAGGGAGTAAACGAGGGGGTAGGAGGAGGAAGCGCGATTCCCGCCGGCCCGGCGGCGGTTCTTAAATCATAATCCCCTCAAAATATTCAATTACACCGGCATTATTTCGTCGTTGATGCATAGCGCGGTAACACGCGACGTGCACCGGCGCGGCGCGGCGCGGCGCGGCGCGGCCCCACCTTCGCACATGCGTCCACTTACGGCGCGATACAAGCCGCGCGTGATAGACGTCGGTGCCCCGCGCGTATGTGCGTGATGCGCGTGTGAGAAACCCCACGGGATACCCACGGGGTACACTGTAACACACCACCCACACTCTCCGCCATCGGTCCATTAGCCCGGAATAATGATGGGCACCCAACGCGCCACGTCCCACGCGCTAGCGCTAATTTCACGGTGGTTTAGGAAGCGTTAATTAATTTAGACGAATCGCTGCGCTCGTTCATTAGCATTAACTCATCGCCGTGATGACGGCCGACGAGACATGGGTCGTGCCGAAACGTGCGATTCAAACGTGCCTTCCTTCGACGACGAGACTTGGGCGTCGATGCGGTAGGTACCTATCGATTGTATCGCGAGGAGATAGCTCGCCGCATGGGAAGACAATAGCATTTCTCATTTGTGCGTTTTACACGTTTATTGGGGAGATCATTACAAAGGGGCGGATATTGATTGATGAAAAATTTAAGAGAAATGAGCAAGAGTGCAAAATGCTCGATTCTTTAAAAAAAGAAATCTAATACAGAATAATCCTTTAAACTTTTATGAATTTTTTTTATTCATTAAATTCTTATGCTGGACGTCTATCTCTTTAAAAATTTTATAAAATCTGAAGCATTATACCAAAATCAAATGTGAAAATTAAAGAAAAATGCTAATTTTTTTCTAATTTGTCAAAATAATTGTCTATAATACTTACAGAGAAAAACATACACAAGCGGCAGTTATCAGTGGGACGATTCAATATCCGATTTTACACTCGAAGTTCGTGATCACTCGCGAGTTTATATATGTGATTATCTCCAACATAAGATTTTCGTAATGGCAGGCGTCCAAAATTTCGGTCGACACTATTATTACTATAGGGCAGACAAGCGTTTTAGTTGCAGTTCGTTACAGTTCAAAGATTCCTACGTTATATCTTGATACTGCAAATGTTGAAAGAGCTACGTCTGAAATGTGTGTAACATAACAAAGTACGAAGTTGTCTGTCGAATCGAATAATCAAAAAATAGCGCAAAGATAAATAAAAGTCAGGATGTTAGATCAAATATAATGCGATAATAATGGATTTATTAATACTCTGGCGCAAGAATTTAATTAAAGAAATGTTCTATAAACATAAAAGAAATTATCAATTTTTGTATTAATATTCCAAAAAGATGGTTACATGCTTTTTTACCGTTTTAATTTATTCAGCGTCTTTCGCCGAGAAAAAATTTATCGCGTCTACAATGCTCGAGGTAGCAGATAATATTCTTTTGCAGACGTGTCGAGATGCGTCTCAATTGAAAATGCCTTTGATTAACGTTCTGCCGCAGGTAGCCTGACACGCGATATGCGCGCAAATTGATATAAACATGAAAAACGATCGAACGTAGATTCCATTCACGCCCACGTCGACGTCTACCCACGCGACTGATACTATCACGCTAATCAGACCACATTCACGTGTCCTACCGCGTCGGAATTCTTATCCCATACCTTATCGCCAGATTATCATTTGGTACCGCATTGTGTGCACGTTCGAGGACAGTAGTGAAATGTTTAGCCAGACTGTCCGCAACACGGACTTGTAAAAGTGTAAAAATCATTTATCTCCATCTGGAAAGCGGATGATCGCATAGAAAGTCGAATTAACAATGTGAAGATGATTAGTTAAAGGAATGTAAGAGAAAATTGAATATATTATGTTTATATGTATACATATTATATATATATATATAATATATATATATACACACAAATACTATATGTAATATTTTATATTATAGAAATACATAATAGGTATAAGAAATATAATATAAAACATATATTTATATTGTTTCATAATAAAATATTGTAAATATATTTACAATATTTTATTATAATTTGATTAAGATTGATAAGTTTGAATTTCTGCACTTTAATTTGACTTTTTTTAACTACTTAAATTATACAATTCATAAAAAATCGATAACTTTAATTCATATATATATAGATAAAATACAATTAAAAACCTAATATATACATAGGTATATACATATACATATATAATATACACACATATTTGATTTTTTACTGTATAATTCTGAGAAAAAACATTCTATTTAGAGAAAGACTGAATCAGAAAAAAGTATTTTACTTAAAAAAAAAAACGCACTTCTGTGAAAATTATTTTGCGAGAGTGATTAATTTTTTTTTCTGAGTGATATCCTGACTGGATGTTTTCCAATATTAATTATCCTTCCTGTTCGACTTCCTTCGAACGATCGACAAGCGGCATCGAATAGCATCGTGTTGAACGCAACACGTGTACACACGTGCGTGTCCTGACAACTTTCGGGGTCTTTAATCGTGTGGCGTCGAAAAGTCCGCACTCCGCATGGCATCTGATTTATCGTTTATCGCCGATAATACGTACGATGGTGTGTACGCGATCGATCGATCACTCTCTCGCATCCAAATTATTCGGGGTACACGAGCGACGGGGTGTTGCTGCAAATGTTGACGGGGAGAGAGGGGTGCATAAACGTACATAAACGTAATTGATATGAAGAATGGCGCGTAACTTGTGCAGAGCTTTGTAAAACGTTCTTATCGCGTGATGTAATGATTGCTTAGGCATATGAAAGAAAAGATTTATTGCTTGGAATATATACACACGAGTTGCTTATTTTGAGTGGCGTAACATTTTGAAAATTTATTTGCACTTGTAGGATAAAAAATATCAACATTATTATATCGAATAAGTTTAATAGTTGATATATTTGACTATATGTACTTAATAATAAATTTTTATTTTTTTATTATATTTCATATAATATGAATTAAAGTTCACGATTTTAAATTGTATAGTTCTTGAATAAATAATTAAAAAAGAAAAATGTCAAATTAAAGTGCAGAAATTCAAACAAATAATGAAATATACAAATTATTTTTCCCTAAATTATTTAAAAGATTAATAAATTTAAAAATAAGCAATAATTTTGAGACAATTTATCAATCGATATCGAGAACAAAATGTATATTATTTATATCCTAATGAGTAATTCCATTGAAATACAATTATCTTAAGGTGTATCGATCATGAAAAGGGTTGATCCAATTACGGATATTCGAACGTGTAAACTTTTTCTATTAGAAAAAAAGGTATTTCTGATTGGACAAGCTCTGCTATGCACTCTGATCTCTCCACGTACCTATGTCCTGCATACAGAAGTCTTCTTATAATGAATCTTGGTCCAAAAGGACTCGTGGATATTGTCGATAGGAGCATCTCGATAGAACGAGGACCCAGCCCATTAGTTACCGCAAACCGCTCGTCAAACAAGCCTCCGCATACGTAATGCGCGATGATAATGTTATGCCGCGTCTCGTAATAACGCGCAATATATCGGATGACATATTTCTCCCCTTTTGTCCGCTGAACAATTTATATTATTGCTTGATGATTTGATGAAAATGTTGAGGGCTCGCTTTAGTCCAAGATCGCATCGTGGAATGCGTTTCAATAAGGAAGCTTTTTAAGTTTCTATTTTAATTTAATTGAACGCCCCACGTTAAATGCATTTTATTTTAATATTAATATTACTTTCATATTTTTATTAGCAAATTGCATTATCTAACGATATAAGTTAGAACAATTATCTCGAGATACAAAGTCATTGCTATAATACGTAATAGCAATACGTTACATGAACTTAACAGTATACAATTATTAATTTCATAAATTGTAAATCTGATACCAATCCCAATTAATTTTTATTTAGATTTACGAATGTTAATATAATTTAGGATAAAATAGGTATCACATAGTTACTTAATTTTATTAAACGTAACTTAATAAATATTTAGAAAAATATTATGTATCATGAATAAAAATGACAATTCGCGTTTTGCTAAATAAGTTGTTCAATTAAGTATTTCTTTTATTCCAAATTGCATTTATTCTGTATGGAATTTCACGTATGCAATGATCCATACCGCGATGTATCCACATTTCTGATACCAATCGCCCCCTCCACGTTGCAACAGCCTACGCACGTTGGATAAAGGCGACAGAACGATGGACAGCATGGTCAAAGCTTATTTCTGCAAGATCAACTGGCTCGTGAATATACGGTGTAGCGTAGCCAACGTATGTACTTCATCATTATACCTCTACGTGATTGCAATCGCGTGTTAGTAGATTATGATATGCAATAAATACACTCTCGCAATCAATTTTATTGTAATTATATAACATATAAATTTTTCGAAGTGCCTGGTCAATTAAACTTATTATTTATTTAATATAAATATTCCTTTTTTATGAAATCCTATTATGTCTTTTTCAATCAAAGATTCTAATTTGAATTTAAAGGGAGAACAAAAATTTCTAACATATAAATTAAATGAATGCTCTCCATTAAGATAATATTCTTAAATAACTAAATTAAATTGATTACATTTTTAGAAAAGCAATCTACTTTCAGTCGATACACTTTATATTCACAAAATTTATCAATCAAGTAACTTTATTTTATTTACAATTCTTAATTACCGCGAAAGATTTAATTCGTAAAAGTTATATCGGATTTACGTGCAAAATTAGTCGCGTGCTGTTGAGTTCACGCGATATCAGTGTATACACTATTCGTATATCTTGATGGCCTCGTGTCTCGAGATAATTGCCCACGGAAAATAATTAGGATGTTCCGCGTAAATTATGTGCGAACGTGCACCGTTTCACGTATAGTATGACATTTTTGGCACTCTTGCCGTCGCCCTATTCTCGCCGAATTCTTGGCAGCGATGTGGTCAAAAAATATCTTCTGGACACACAAGTCAGTGCAACGTGACGAGGCACGTTAGAGTGTCACGCGTATTGTACCGGACGCATGTACCGCGATTACATGCATGTCAGCTGCGCGTGCAATTGCAGCAAATGTGTAAAATATATCTTGTGTTCTGGAATCAAGATGATGTCGCCTATGATAGTTTTCTGATTAGATTGGAAAAGTCTGAACGAACACGCGAACACAGGATAAGAGAACACGAGACGTCTCTGTACCATAAGATGTTCTTTATCTCTAAAGAAAATAGTAGAAGTTTGACAAAAAAAAGTTGTGGACATGTTTTCAATTAATAATGATTATAAAATTATTCAACATATTTAAATAAATATAAATAAATCTTTTCGTAAGAACCTTCAGTTTTAAAAACTGTACTTTTAGTTGAAAACTTCGTATTAGGATATTGAACGTTAAAAAATAAACTTATACAATAAATGAATACGTTTCACGAAACTTTTCAAATTAAGACCTCTTTTTAAATAATATACGATTGTAAGAACTTCCGTTAGTAATAGAGCCCATTGTTACAAGTTAAATTTACGCATTTTATTAAATTTTACATCATCTCCAAAAAAACAATATCTGAATCTATCAAACTATTAAAAAATATATTTTGCTGAAAGTATACTTATTTGTATACCCAGCTATATCAGAAATCAAAAGATAATTGGTCAAGTCGCTTCACAAATGATACGAGACTTTAGCGTGACTGTCAAGAACGGTCGATGCAACTTTCCCATGTTCTCACGCGCGATAATTAATGGATACATGTGCTGCGAGGTGCGGAAAGGAAGCAGCTTAGGGTACATCGCATTCGGATTAGGGTGTCTCGTGGCAAAGGGCCGAGTGCATCTGCATTTACGGATGCAGCTTGGCCGCAAACTGCGGCGCAAAGCGTCGGCCATTTATCTGCCTCGTTTTATAAGGCGAGGAATGTCCCTAGAAGGCATCCGCATTCTCGAAAGCGTCGCATGATCGATGAAACACGTATGTCAACGTTCAACTCGCGAGTACGACAGCTAAGAAGTTTCTCGTTAGTGAGTGTATTCCGAGATATTAACAGCGCTCCGTGATTTTTCAATCGTCAGCTTTCGCTTGACGTTAAGAATTTTGTAATGTACCGCACTTTCAGAATTAATTTTTTGTAAAAAGAAAATGCGCTCGAAAAAACGGAGAAATAAAATTTTTAAAGCTTTACTTAATTAGTTAATTTCGCAAATTATCAACTCACGCTTAATTGTATCATAAAAATAATTTAAGTGTTACGAATATAGATATTATGATTAATTTAATATTATTGCATAGTAACGTTGATAAAATAGAAGAGAAATTATACTATATCGTTTTATAATGCCAAAATATTATTTAATTAATGTATCAATTCTTAAATAAAAATTTATTCCTCGGAAAATATTTTCCGATAAATATACTTTTATCCTTTATACCGAAATGCAGCTTTTTAAATAACATTAATACGCGATACTACGTAGACAAGTCAGCTGAACGTGATTTTATAGTTTATGGTACATTCCCTTGCGCCTGCGGACTACTTTTCACAAGAATCCCGAGATTCTCAGGCCGTAATAGAGACGTTCGAAGATCCAAACTGGTTAGCCGTATCGACTGTGTGATCGTTCGGAGGGCGTGGCGCCGATACACTTGAAGATCGTTTGACACAAAAGCCGATCCGCTTCCTCCAGGCCATATTATTAACGTAGCGTACCTACACGTTCGGTCTCACGACCGAAGATCGAACGAGATCAATCGCGGGCGCCTTCATTCCCAACTCCCCCCCCCCCCTTAACGCGTTCGAAACTCACTTTTTAAACTCGCCGAAGAATCTTCCTTACTTTCTCTCTCCCGCCCTTTCCCTATCTTCGTCCGCCTGCGGATTCAGCGATATCAGAGGAATAGTAGTCCGGGTAACATGAGAAATAAGAATATTTTTATTTGCCCTACTTTTCGTTTCGTTATGCACAAAGTTAATTTATTTTACGTAATGTTATCTTCCTTGATTTTTATAAAATTATAACGGATACCATACAGTATTTGAATTTTATATATTAAATATTGTCATAAATATTCTATACCGCTACTTTACACATCAAGTATTTTTATACCGAATATTTCAAGCTAAAATTTTTCCGTACTGCAATGTGAAAAATTAATTTTTATACCAACCATTTCTTTCAAATAGACTCCTAATTAAATTATTCTTACTGAGGATCTTGCTTTACAGGAATAATTAAAGCACCTTCTACTTCTGTCATAATTTAGAAAAAAACCGCAAACATTTTGGTGAAAATAAAAATACGCGTGCTATATATATATATATATATATATATATATATCTCGCGTGCTACACTATATTCTTATAATATTTAATATCTGCAAAGTAGCTTATATAAAGGTGAGGTTTTGAAATATCGTAACCGGGTTAAGAAACGTTGCCGATTCCGAATAGCATTCAGTGAATGGCGTGCACTCGGGCGTGCACTGCTGCGCGTTCCTCGTGCAACATCACTATACGCACTGCCCATTCACGCGCACGTGGACGCGTAAATCCACGTGACCGCGTCGTGACTCGCCATTCAACTTCGCGCCACTGACTGCCACGAGCCACGAGACAGTCGCGAGATCTTGGGCCGGACTGTACTGCGTACCTTGCGAGTTTTCAAGGCGTGCACCACCTTCGGCCGTAAATAATGCTGCGACAGTAGGAACGTGACGGAAGCGGCGGCCAGCAGTCCGAAGCCCTTCTGGATCCTTCCGAGGCTGCTGCGGTCGGCACGCCACGACGTGTACGAGCGCGTGACATCGCGAAAGTGCCGCGCGTACGACGATACGCGTCGCGAGAGGCACGCTAGCGTCGCCATTTTCAACGCATGCGACCGGCGCATGCGGCATGCCTCGTCTGCCTGCCACGTCGTCTGCCCGTGAAACGTCAATTTCTCCTACCTCCGCAGCCAGTGTTGTTATCAGAAACTGTCGCGCCCGAGACAAACGCGAGAGAAAATAAATGCTTAAAAAAAATCTCTAACATTTTCTTCGATTATTTTCTGAACAAGTATTCGGTATGGCATTTTTCATTAATCTGATCAAAATTTTTAAGTTACATTAAAAAAAAATTTTTTTTTAATTAGTGTGCCAAGGCGAAGATAATTTCAAGTAATAAATTAATAAATTTTATATATTTGTATAATTTTAAATTATAAAAATAATTTTACTGAATATATTGCGAAATAATGGTCATGTTTTTGATAGACATACTTTCCTTTTTATCATTTTCTTTCTACATTTTTTATATTTAATTGACGCTTATATGAGATTGGAATCGCTAATAATGGATATTGTCAATCTGCGCGCATTAATAGAATGAAATAATTCTTTGTCAAATTGTATGCTGATAATTTTAACAAATGCTGAGAAATAAATTCGATCGAAATAAAGCCGACACATAATTTATCATGATAATTGTATCTGCGATTAATTCCGGTGGCATCATAACAAGTATTTCGCTCGTTAGACAGGTAAATCATATCTTGTTATCGCACTATATCATGCGCCTAATCACGTGTTTATGTCCAACAATTTATACATATTCATCATTGCAAGAAATGTAAGGCGAACGATTACCTCCGAAAATATTTAGACTAATAGAAGATTGCTTTTATATCACAGTGCTTGATGTAAAATTTATATAGATATATTTTTTTACAATGATCAAGTTTGATTAATTGTGGCATTATGTCTTATTTGAAAAATTAATACTAATCGATACACTGTTGGAAAATTTGTGTTAAATATAACATAAAGCACATGTCCCAAACGGTCCAACTCAAATTTTTGTGTTAATTTAACATAATATGGATGTGTTAAATGGTAACACCGATATTATGTTAAAATATTTCAACAGAAAGGAAATGTAATTCTGATCGTAATTTGAAGTTAATTATGTGTACAATTAACATAACTTTTATGTTGAAGTTAAGATTGTAAGATAAGATCAACACTCTTTTTCTGTAAATTTTAATACATTTAATAAATACGTTCAAATTGTGTTACTTTAACATATTTTTAAAATTATTTTAATAATTTTACATTTTAAATTTGTTAATTTCAATTAACATAGCAGGCATATGTTAACAAAACTACAAAAATTTTCCAACAGTGTATGCGATATAAATATAATAAACGTTCATTATTATTTTTTTATTATTCAAGGAATTTTCTTATTATTCAAGTATTCAGAAAAATACTTAAATTTTTTTTGAATTCCCGCACGAACGGTATTACTGTCAGTAGGGATATACATATAGTGTACGTAATTATGAATTTCTCTTTTCATATTATCCTGATAGTCGCACAACGATAGCCCAACAGAATCTGTTCATCCACTCTTCTTATGGAGCTCTCACACGAGTTTTATCGTCGTGATATAAGAATATTATTCGCAATCCACGTATATATCAGAATATATCAGAATTAATAACGTTTGTTCGAAGAAATATTGATCAAATGACGAAATTCCACACAACTATTTATTGTAGCGTATTTTCTCTTATTAACCCTTTGCATTCCGGTCAACAGTAATTTAAATAGAAAAATATTCCAGAGTTAATAACGATATAAAAGGATAATTAAAACGAAATTCAAGTCTCAATAAAGAGAAGAGAATAAAGAAAAACTTATGAAATTTTGATCACGTAAAATCATCACTATATTATGTATATTATATTTATGTATATTATATTCAAGGCAATTGCCTTGTTTTTGCAGTCACTATCCTTTATCCCGCGGAAAAATTTTAGAATATTATTTATTCAATTTAATATATTGTAATTTATTGTATTTATATTCTGTATTTATAAAGAATACAAATTAATGTTAATAATTTAGAAACAGAATGTAATAGAAAATTAAATCTAGATATTATTAAATCAATCATTGATGACTTTGAAAATTAGAAATCTAATTTAAAGAAATTAATTTTAGTTTATTTCTTTTTTAATACAAACATTTTTTACAGACTATCAATACAAAATTATTCCTCTGTCAATTAACAATATTATTTATAATATACAAAAAATGATTGATGGTGTGACGGCCCCTTTAGGTCAGAACCCGATCTATCCTTTGCGAGACGATCCTTCGGGGCATATCGTAATCACGCATTAATTATGATCGCTCTGGATGGCACGTAACCACGTAAAATAAGTCGAGGCAACGTGCAACAACCTCCGCTACGTCATTGCAAAAGGAGCGAGGACCTCAAGATTTGCCCTCTATCCCACCGCGTCCCGTTTGCCTCGTGTTTTATTTTATTTTCTGTGTTTTTAATTAAACGGTTCCTCTATGTCCATGGATAATCTGGTATTCGCCTTTGCGCAGGGGAGAAATTATCTTCTGCCAATATAACTCCATATTATCATCCTGCTCAATCATGCGCGGCACCGTGTTACGCACTTCAGCCTGCGGTCTCTCGTTGCCTCGCTAGAGCAACGGACAGAATTAGCGAAGTTATGAGTGATGCGAGTTGGTCACGCGAAAGATGGCTTATTGGAAATAATTACTTGAAAGCGACGATTATTTTAGTCAATTTTAATTAATTGTTTGGAAAACGACAGAATTTGACGAATTTGAGTTACAATCGAATTGTGAATAAATTAGAGTTCTTTATTACTAATTCTATATATTGCGAAAGAAAATATATAGGTTTGGATATTATCTTATTTTTGCCGGAACATTGGAATGATTTTTCCTGATTTTTCGTAGATTTATACATATGCAAAAGAATTGCTTCTAGAATAAGTGAATTTTATTTATACAACGAAATTTGGAATTTTTAAAAAGTTACGAATATTTAATATGTACTTCGCGGGAGTAATGGTAAAGAGTTAAGCTGAATAAAGGGTTAACAGTTATGTGAAATTTCGTCGTTTAGCATACATTTTTTGGTTGAAGAAAGCGTCGTTAATTCTTTCTCTACGCGGACTGCAAATGATATTCTTACATTATAATGGTAATACTTGCGTGAGAACTGAATAAAGGGTTTACCGGGCCGATTCACGCGAATAGTATTCGCGTGTGTTCTTTGTACCGTTGAATAGATAGGAATAGAACTCTGAAGAGGGTCGTGCAGACGAAGGACGTTATGTAACGAAACGGAGGCTTCTTCACCCACGTCCCGACACCGACGTGTGACGCAACGCGAAAAGAGTTTGAGTGGCGCGTGTGCTAAAATTACGCAGGCTAATACACGCACTAGTGTTACGGTCTTAAATCGTATCGGCTGCTGTGCGGCTACATTTTTCCTATCTTTATATATCTTAGGGGCAACCAATGTGGTTACCGATGCTTCCTGATATAAAAGATTCTTTAAAAAAGCCTCACGAATTTTCTCTTCAGCAAGATCTAAGTTTTAATAATATATACAATAGCAGATATATACATATAGAAATAGAATCTGTCCTAAAATTTAAAGTAAAAGGGAAGAGAAAGTTTAATGTTTGTGTATGTCTTTTTTATCATTGCTGAAAAAGAGAAAATATATATATACCTTTTGCTCTAAGCGTTAACGCTTATGGCACGTGATCAAAGATTAAGAAAATATTTGGTATAATGCGCGGCGAGCTCAATCAAGCGAATAAAGATCCAGTGACTTCGTGCCACATCAGCTACCATATATAGCCAGCGAATGTGCATTGAGGCTGCAACTGCTTCGTCCTTGCGTAGAATAAGAGTGCATCGGAGTACATAACGAGTTTACTGGAGGCAAGTCCGGCGTTAGATTTCTTGCCGCCGCAGGTGTATAATGTCGCACTTTCCAAAGACTGTCATAAGCTAGAAAAATAAAATATCTTAGAAGCGACGTTTAATTCTTAAATAACAGAGCTGTGTTAACTTTATATCCTCCCGTATATAAATTTTGATATCATATATAGGTATTCACTACTTTTAATATTTTTATATACTAAGAAATATAAATTAGAATAAACAATAAAATGGAAAATTTATTTAGAAATTGAAAAATCTGAAGTTTTTTACTAAAATAAAATTATAATAAGAGATTTTTTTAACTTTATAGATATCAGAGAAAAAGTTGAGTGTAAAATTAAAGTACCTCAGGATGCTTAGAAATTTTATCCTTGGCAAGATGTTTTAAAATTAGATTCCGGCACCTCGATCTGTAATACTTTCGATGTCCGTAGGCTTTATCGGCGCGTTCTTCACTAATTTTAATAATCAATCTCGATACGGTTAATCGATTTGCGCAAAAGACAGTGAATAGAAAACTCTTAATAATAGTAGCAATAATGCTGATAACACTACAGGGAGGTATCATCGATATTCACCTAATAAACTTTGATTGGGCGAAGCAATCAGTAATGCCATCATAAACCCATCTTTAGAGCTTGATAAGAGAGCCTATTACTCAATGTAGGCCCTGAGGATTGTCAAGGATACTAGAGCGTAGAATCGATTATGATAAATATATATGATAACGTATAAATCGTGTCGACTTTACGCGTGCAAAATACTTAACCACAACCTGTCCGATTGAAGATCGGAAAAATTTACGGACAGGTGCTAACGTACTTTATCAGTATATAAACATGTCGTGGTTGATGAAGTTAGTCATCATCATTTAAATGTATTATGACTTGTATTTAAAATGATTGGCGTAAAATAAGAGCCATTACCGGTATATTATCCGTACATTAACCGGTATATTACTACGTCGGAATATTATATTAAATAGCCAAGTTGCGTTGTGTGTGTGTGTGATATTAACAACAGTTTATTCTATTTTCTATACATATATAAATTACGTTTCGTTTTATCACATAAATGCTAGAAAGCTATTGAGCTTTCTGTTATGATCTTTAGCATTTAAATTATTTTTTCGATAGTCACAAAAATATATATTTATTCGGCTCAACTCGTTCTCTCAATTCTCCTAAGACACCTTTAATTACGCTGTTTTACACTCTACCAAATTATATAGATAGGCAGGAGCAGTGAACGCGGTTAAGAGACTGTGGAATCAATTATGATTAGGGACGATGCACGTTTTACGGTCCATGTTTGTTGTTTCGCCTGTGGGTCGAAAGTTAAGGCGGAAGGCATTTATCGAAGAACGTTAATTATAAATTGAAAGACGCGCGTCGTAGACCGAAGGTTGGGGTTATGGTTATGTTAATAGCCAAGATTATGATTATGGTCATGATCCGTAATCATAAGTAGCTAAATGCCATGAGAGATCGGCAATGCAGAAGTAGCAGAAGCATGCCTGCACTTTAGATACGCGGATATTTTTATTAAGTCCTATAAAAATAATTAACATCTCGCTTTCTCCGACGTGGTAAACATGTTTTGTCGCTTGTACGCGTTTAATTATTACATATTTATTAGTACAATACTGACACATCAAACGTATTTTTAATTAAAATATTAACAATAAATTCTTCAGAAATAAATTTTTAAATATTATAATTTAAATTTATGTTACTATATTTTACTTCCAATATTTAAGCTTGAAGGATATTTTAGTGCACAGGACTGATATGTACATGTAGCAAAGTTTCATTCGGGAAAAATGAATGCAGTAATATCAACGACAAAATTTAATTGATATTCTAACAGCAGTATATTTTTGCTAGGAAAATACAATTATTACGAGACAATTATTTGAAGGGCACGGAAATTGCGTAAATACAGGGTAGCGGACAATGCACCGCAATCTGTACGTACTTTTCCCGTGCAGCAGAGCGACTTTTATGCCTTATCGTGGCATCGATCATTAATTATAGTACGGGACAACAATGGGAGGAGATGCAGACAACAAAAGAGGGGAGGGGTGTGAGTGCCGCTCCATATTCTCTATTTCTGCATGCTTGCAAGCAGACACCCATACACTGTGCTGGCCGTAATAGTTTCCGGCGTTCGATACAATCGTGCTATTTCTTTTTAAGCTTATTTACATCCCAAAGACGTCGATAAAGTCTCTTATCTTACAATAAATAATCGTAATTTATAATAATGAAATATTTATACATGTCACGTACGAACTATTCAGGAAACGCGCATTAAATAGCGTGCATAATTTACAATTAGACTCTTTAAGAGTTCTACAATACACGAGCTATTTTGATAAATCTAATCTAATAAATGTTGATCTTAATCGGCAAAAGTATGTGAATTTGTTGAAAGCGAATGATAAGTATATGCAATTTTATTTCCTAGTTGCCGGCTGTGCTCGTTATGCTGTGATTACGTAATCAATTCATTGCTTATTTAAATGAGAATGTATATCTGCATTAATCCTCTACTAATCTTATTAGAACGGATAATACATATAATTTTGAATAATTTATACTTGTAAGTTCATGAAACATATCGAATAAAAAATAGAAAACGAAGAAACCTGAAGAAGTTTATTAATGAGATTATTAAATTCCTCAAAATATTAGTATTTGATATAACAAATTAGAAGATATCTTTTATCAGTGCAGTAAGTTTGATTAATTTATAAAGTACTGGACGTCAATATTTAAATATAAGAAAATTTTTGATAACAATATATACTTATTAGTTATTACATACAGCCCTATTTATTTCGACTTTATATTTAAAATTAATTTACATGAAAATATATCAATATTATTTATAGAAAAATAATTTCAATTGACTTATTTTTAACACATTGATTTCTGAAGTCAGATTAAAATTTTAATCAGTGTACTGACTCCAGAAATCAATATATTTGACAGTGCAAAAAGCTAAACACACAATGTACATATTGAAAATACAATAATATGTTATTAATATTATAACATAGTTTGTCTATATAATATTTTTTTTATAATATCTTATTTTACACCAATCATTTTCAAATATTATAATATAACTGTACAGTAAGTTTTAATATATATTTAGACAATCTTATGATAAAATAGCTTATCAAGTACATGTTTACTGATTTATATTATTTATCTTTTTCTCTCTTTCTCTCTCTGACTTACAAAATATTTCCGGAAAGATTTGTATAATTCTGCTGCTTATATGATTTTTGATACTTGTGCATGGGTTGCATTGACAAATTTGTAACAAGCATTTATTACGTGCACTTACCTGAGTATTCTGTAAACGGCTGTAGCAAATATTCTATTTTGCTAATTGTGATGTTGCTGAAATTATACGTGATTATCTTTTGACTAACAATAAGATACGTTGAATAAAGAAAGGTTATAAATTTTCTTTATTGACAACAATGTTATATTTTGAAGATCTGTTAGCAATCGCGAATATTAATATAGCTCATTTAGAAATGTGCATGCCAGTAAAAATCAATAAATGCAATTTGTAATGTCTTACTTAAATAAGATAGAGTGCAAAAGATTTTTTAATACTGTCATAATTTCATGCCGTGTAATTTAAACAATCGAGATTATTAGGGGAGAATAGATGATATTCATTCATCATAAGATGTTACATATGAAACTATTTTTTTATATCTAGGAATGCAAATAATAATACATAGTGAGGTATATATCGAAATTTAATAACAACGCAGCGTTATATTCAAATAATATCTTTTCTTTATATTTCTTTTATTACTTCTAAAAATTATATGGCGACGATATGGTGGGGTTCTGCATCCAAGAAGCGAGAGAGAAGATAAGCGAGCGAGATGCGCATTTGATAATATAATCGATCAGAGATTCATCGGAAATTTATTCAATCGGTTTATTCGTTAATTTTCATCGTTTCTCGCTCCCATCCCTTCTCTCTCCCTTCTTATCTTCTTTCGCGAAGACGACGATAAGAAATGTACCTCTCGGGAATGGGACAGAAGAGGAAAAAGATCGTAGAATTTAAGGATTATATCACAAGGTATAGTATCGAAAATGGTGGTGTTTTGGTTAAGAGAGGACAAATCGTCCTGCGGGCGGATATTTTACGTATATCTCGTCTGAAGTGTCTACTTTACATTAAATACCCGCGGATGAGATTTCAATCGGCGCGGCCCCCTCGCTCTTTCATCCTTTTAATAATTAAAAATATTCGTCTATGACCTTAATAGTTTCAGTCTATGAAAATTAAATACATTTCAAACATGGCAGTGCTAGACTGGTTCCGTTTCGACCTTCGATATCTAGAGCTGTGCCGAACGATGCGGTCATGCCTGCGTATCATTTTTGCTATTAATTATTTGCTATTAATAGCTTACTGCATCAATTTTCTCATAACCCTTTAAAAACTTCAGCTTGGACTTAAAAAAAAAAAGATAATACTACTATAACGTTTCATGTCACTTTTCTTTAATTTTTTATCATATTATATAGATTATTTTTTCAATGTTTAATAAATAAGATAAAAAGTAAAATCTTTTATTGTTTTACTAGAAGAGTCCGACAACGTAATAATAGGGCAACATGAGTGGGAATTAAATTTTTGTAATAGTAACAATCAAAACAGTGTTTCTTTGTTCTATCTTTAGAATTAATTTGAGAACATAATTGCATGAAACGGCACTACACATCTTTTATGTCATTAGTTAATCTAATAATTAGCTGTCTTGACAAGCATCACACTCGCGCATCCACGTGCACTTTCTTTTGCAACCTTGCCTTTTCGTTATCGTTGGATTCGTAAGCACTAACTCGGAAGAGTTGTCTTTTATCCTTATAACCAGTACCGTCGAACTATTCGTTTAATCTCATTCGCCAGAACATGCTTATTTTATTGAAACTATTCAGAATCCGTTGAAAATATCAGCGCAATCATGCATCAAACCAATGGTAAAACAAGAGAAGCCTCGGAAATAATCTCTGAAATAACACTTATTTTTAATTTCATTTGTTTAGTTCTGCCGACTATTAATACCGACTGTCTGTGTGTGCTATTTGGCGATATACTCCTTCCTTCTTCCGCCAGAAATCGGTTTTCGATCGTGACGTATATCATTTTGAAAACATTCTCTATTTTAAGCGATTCTCTAAAGTAAGCGATACTCGAATCGGATTCCGCGTGTTTTGTTTCGCGTGATTTCGGTAAATGTGATTCGATCAGTATTCAGAACATCGACATTTTCAATCAAAACTCGTAATTTCGAAAATATAGGTTGGCCAATAAATCCTATGCGGTTTTCGCCAATAGATGGCTTTAATAGGCACTTTGAAAAGCAACTACACTGTAAATCCAAGTGTGTTATTTCTACACGCATAAACGTTTAAAAATGACATTTGACCGAAACTCGTTTTACGTACATGTTGTGTTGCGTGTTAAATTACGTCATTTAATTAAAAGTTAAATGACGTGATTTAAAACGGCAAGAACACATATATAGGGTCGCCAGACATTACAATAAAACCAACACTTTATGGCCAATACTACGACAGTCCGGCATTACAACGAAAATCAACGCTTGGCTGATGATTGGCAGCCGTACGTCGCCCAACATTCTGTCAGACAGTACTGGGCTATGACCAACACCTGGCCGACAGCCGTACGTCGGCCAAAATTCTGTCCAGTATTGGGCCAGCATTAACAAACAATAATACTGGCGCAGTGCATCAGGATTCTCAGGTAGGAATCACATGTCATTTTGACGTCAAAATGACATGTGCTTTCTACCAGGGTTACAGGATCACAGTAGAATAACCAGGGCTCAAGAATGGCAAATAATAATGACTCAGCGATACATAACATCAACGTCAATACTAAACAAATCGAAATTATGCTTATAACTGAAATATTTTTTAGTAATGAAATATTAGTGTTGCCAGTACTTGTCAGCTAGTATATACCCGAACTAGGACAACTAGTACTGGCGCAGTATTGGGCCGATTGTAAAACCCTATATGTATGGGAAAGCTTTATAGTTAAAGAGCTTTAGTTAAAATAACACACTTGGATTTGCACTGTAGCTTCAGTCTAAAACTTGGAAGCGCATAGTTATTCGACATCATGATTCGACGGGTGATATATCAACATGCATGAAAAAAAAGTATAAAGATTGGTTACGTGTTGTGTGTTTGACAGTCATTAAAAGATTAATAATCAGAACGTACGTTTTACAAAAGTGCGGTTTTCATCGTTTTTCTTATCGAACATGATTTTAGAACTCCATAATTTTCGACCAGAACTTTTTTTCAAAAAGTTATCGATATTTGAATTGAATTTTTTGCCGAACTCTTGAAAAAGAGTATAAAAGAGTATCAAGAACTATGTAACTATTCAAAAAGTTAAAACTGTATTAAGAATTATTTTATTTGGATGTATAAAAAATCATGAAGTTGGCCTCATTTTTTGAAGTTTACTTTCACTATCAATGGACGGAACTCATTCTAAAAACTATCAAGAAGTTTTCTCTATGTTTTAAATAATCCAGAACTTAAGATAGAACTATGACTTTGTAGCAGGGAGGGGGGACAACTTCACATACCCATTATTATAAAAGTAGTAACAATCAAACATTATAAACAGTTTTAATAATAATTAATTATCTTTTGCCCTAATCAGAGTGTCTAAAAATGTACTTGAATTATGAATATAGAAATTTCTACATATATATTCAAATATACTTAAAGAAACAAATAATTCTTTCATTATTATGCATTTTGTGAAATTTTTTTTTTTTTTTTTAATAAGAATGCTGAGTAATGCCGAGGATCAAAATTAGAAATATTCACTGCCAATGAGACGCGGAAAACTACAGATCTATTTTTCATACTTCCGAGAAAAATCAGTGTAATACATTATATATGTATAGGGTAAACTGGGGTAAGATGGCCATACAGGAAAGGAGCAGTTGAAGGAACATCAACCGATGTTCTTTCAATCTAGCTCGCCATGAAGCATCGAATGAACATGAGTTGGCCATCTTTCCTGTATGGCCATCTTACCCGAGTTTACCCTATTATATAATGTATTGTGTATATATATACAGGGTGTCCAGTGATTATGTGATACCTTTCGTGGGCAGAGAGAGCGGGTTAAACTGAATAGAAAAGCTCGAAAATTAGCCATCTGTCACTCTTATCTTATTAGAAAAGTCCTTTACTGTTTCTCAATAATTAACAAGAGATTAATTAATAAAGATTTTCAAATCATGTGCGTCCGTGCGATTCGACGAGAAGAGGCAGCCTAGCGGTTACAGTTGCTAGGCGTGCGGCGAGGCATTGAGAGGAGCGCTCTATAAAAATTACAAACATGGACGTAGAAATATCTGGACGGAGCGTAAGGAACTTCTTTGGATGAAGAAATTACAACTTGAGAGGTGAAGGGAAAATCCATTGGAGCTCAAGATTCAATCTCCGTGGAAATATGCTCGGTCTAGGAAGGAAAGTGAAGGACTTTTCTATTCACTTTAACCTGCTCTGGCTGGCCATGATGAGACGTGTGACACGGTAATTACCGGACACTTTGTATACATATAATATGTTGAATTTAAATGGGGAACCTTGTTACACGTCGGTCCAATTTCAGTTCCGGCGGAAGCAGTAGTTCACTTTGCCAGTGACTATTATCAAACGTATGACATAATGATCAACTCTATCGTGCATGGGAAACAACTTGCTTTGTATTCAGTATTAGATACTGTGATAAAATAGCATCCATCGGTCTCGCATTTAATTCATTGAAAGTATGTACCACGCGATTCTTTACGCTGTGTGTGTGTGTGTGTGTGTGTGTGTGTGTGTGTGTGTGTGTGTGTGTGTGTGTGTGTGTGTGCGGAGTTTAACTTATAAAATTTATAAAAAACGGTTTAATTTATAAAAAGATTAGCTTAAAATTTATATTCTTTGTGTATGTTACGGTTTATTTTATCGTCGTGATACCGAAGTGTTTCTCCGAACAGAACGGTGATGATATTTTCAACGGATTCGTGTACATATAGGACAGAAACAACATACATAGAAGAAAATGATCGATGCGCGTGATTGATGAGTAATGATCGTAGACTTATGTACACGGAGTCAACTGTTTACAATAAATAAGTCTTTAATAAATATGCTACTACATATTAATAGATTCTACAAAAAAAAAAGAAGAAAAAAATCGCAGCGAGGTTTCTCCAACAGATACATCTATCTAAATTCGATGAAACTCTTTTGCTTCGAGAAACAAGGAGACGTGACGAATTTTCGTTAAATATAATTCAACGAAATGAATTCTTCAAGTGGCACTCGATAATCAAACAATTTTCAAACATTAAATGTTGACATATAATAAAGATTGCAAATATGAGTAGCGTATTTTATGGCGTCATCATTTTACTCATTATCAATCAATCTTTTGTTTTAGAAACGCTTCTTTTGGGTTATATATTTTTATGGTAATCGATTTCGCAAAATTGAATTGTAGTTGATATAGAATTACAAAGTAATAATAAGCGTTGCTTTCGTTGCGAGAAACTCGCACAGTGCCACGTAAAACAAAGTCTGGTATAAATACATTAAAAATTTATTCCAACATAAAGTTAAATGTATCGACCACTTGTTTGCGATAATTTTGATTAAACATTTCACAAAATGATAAATGGTATATTTGCAATATTTGCATACCTGGAAACCCGAACTATAACAAATTGTAATTATAATATAATGGAAACGCTAATTAAGACCTTTGTAATTTTCACGTCGGCACTGTCGAGCCCGTCGCGAAACGAGTTCCTGAAATAAAATTGGAAGCGCGAGGAATAACGATCGAGATGGAACTCGAATGACCAGTATACGCAATTTGTGTCGACCTGATTAATCGGTCTCCTTGGTAAAATAAGAAAGCCAGTATTCTCTCTCTCTCTCTTTCTACTTCGCTTCATTATAAATACTGAGATTACGTCGAACGAAATTTACTCTATGCATGCCAAATTATTATTAACAATTACTATTAATTTACTTCACGCATGCCAAGTTAAACATACGTCGCCCGTAGCAATTGCATTTTATAGCGTTTGATTGCGAGATCGCGAGACAAACTTACAAATTTGATTAATTGCTTGCCAGGAATTTTCTCAAACTCGCGATGCCTAAACGTAGATGGTTACACACGGCTGTCGAAATATTTTTTTTCCCTATCCTACAATTTGTATATGTATAATTTATGCTAGTTAAAAAATTACTTTGTTACGTAGTGCACTAAGCGTAATCGAAAACGCCTTCGCTTCTCATTTCGGCGAAATGTGCGAAGCGTATAGTAATTTCGTCGCGAGACAGCTAATTTTTATTGAACAGTTCGTCTCCATAATTAAAGTGAATATCTATTAATCGTGTTTCCTCGAAAATAATCGTGTTTCATGCTCGCAAATTAAATTGACTTCATCGTCCATACGTCCATTTCCCTTTTTCCAAGTCGCTTATTGTCTTACGCTCCTCGCTCGCTAAAATATCGTCATTAATTCTTTTTACGCTTACGCACTAATCGCGCTAGTCAGGACAGAGTTCGGCAGTAATGTACAAAAAGTTTTCTACGTCGATACGTCGGCGAGGTGAGAGCGGTTCATGTCAAGAAAGTGTAATATATAATTTGGAATAACATCTTAATTTAATGTTATAACCTGTAGATATTATTTTCTAACTTGCATGAATATTACTGTCTGTGTCTTTTATATCTAGTGTCATTTAATGCAGATCTTGACTTCCCTTGTATTTTATTTGCTCAATTTTATATAACTGGATTTTTTATTGCTCTCGTGATGCTCTCGTGCCTAATAATAACGTTAGTTAAGAGTGAGGCAGTCACATTCATTAATTTCTAAATGTACGATGACGATATATACCTAGATTATCATGCTGGAAATATTCTGTAGGGTAAATTTAAACGAGATGGCCTTAGAGGAAAGATGGCCCATTCATGTTCATTCAATACTAGATGGCGAGTTAGAGAGAAGAGTGAGCTATCTCTTCTCTATGACATCTTATCCGAGTTTACCCTAGTTTTGTTAAAGCTATTAAAGATGTATCGTTGATATTTAAGATCTCTAGTTATAAGAGAATTATCATTGTCCAGAGCCATTCACTTTGAAAGTAATATAAGTAAAATCTAAAATACATTTTTCTTGCATGCATACATGTGTAATATGCAGTTCTTTTAAAAGTAATAGAGCTCAGTACTTATGCACTGGAATATTCTTAAAGCAATACATAGAATGTTTTTTGGAACTTTATATGAACAAGCTTTTATCTATAATTTTCTTTTATAATTATATCGAAATTAAGTTTTCGTTGAGAAAAGATATCGATCTGAAAGTGCTGCGGCAAATAAAGATTATAAGAATTCAGAAATGGCACATTCGCATGCGTTACGTGAACTTACCATCTTGTAATAAAATTGAAAACTACTTGCTCTGAAATCCAATGAAGATTACGATTCTGCGGAACCACCTTAGGAGACGCACAATTACGGCAACACCTGTTTTGCCGCCAGGAAGTACTTTGAGATTAAAGTTAAGTTTCGTGCTTGTTATCCGGCGGTTTGATATTCTCTCAGTTCGATGCCACCAGCAATTGCCCCTTGCGGATAACGAGCATAAAGAGACACGCATTGGCCGGCACGCTCTTGTGTCGTTCAAACAAACGCGACCGAAGATACTTCGTTTTTGCCCAATGTCCATCGATTCTCGACACGAACCGCATCTCTCACCGTAAATGCTTTGGGAATTGATATCGAAACGATTTCGGTGAACGCAATTTACTACCGTTATGGATTTTTAAATTTAGCGTGCATGAAAATGTTTTTTGTCATGTAAAATGTGTTATCAATAAATATTGAGAGCTTTATAATATCTGTTATAGATCAATTACAGTTATTATAACTCTTTTTCAATGATTTTTGAGTTTTGTACTATCTCAAAATTTTAGAAGTCTATTTTTATTATAAGATTATATGGAGAATGTCTAAAGAAATACTTCTCCCTTAATATTGTTACAATAAAACTTTATATTAATTAAAGGCATTCTTTCCGTTAATATAATTAAATTTTTTTATTTATCTAATTATTATCGAAATTTATTTTTAATAGCATATTAACCGATTGATGAATATTTTTATTTTATCAAGCAATATGATCTCAAAAAAATGATCTCTTATATACAATTTACGATTGAGTAATATTGAAAATAGTACAATTTGTCCAGTTAAATTCCGCTTAAAGAAAAAAGTAGACAATGTCTCTTATAACACAGTTACTGTGGATTGCCATTTTCGGGATTTTAATTTCAGGTTCAGACATCAGAGCGGAAAATCCTGATATAAATAACAATTATAGATTTGACGAAAAAATTCAATTTTTATTCATTTTCGATTCATATTCGATTTAAGTTCTTAAAGTGTTTATTCAAAAAAGTTTACACAACTAAATCGATCTCACCGAAACTGCAACTATATCGATCCCCTCATAATATCAAAATTTCTGCACGACACATGTCGTGTGCCACCTGCTCGTTGCATGAATGTGAAGTAAGTCGTAACGTAGAGTGATGCTATGTACACGTAAGTTTACAATTGCGCACAAATCAGCCTCCGGCCATCCGAGGGATGGCGTTACATCGCCAGTCTCTCCAGCGGAAATTTCGTTGTAGTCTGCGGGATCATATCGACCACGTCGCTGTCCTCATAGGTTCTTTCGTCCGAGCTAAACGTCGTAACTTCCGCGATAACGTCGTCGGAAGCTGCCAACGTGCTGGATTCGACCGTGACGATTGCGAGCTCGCTCGAAACGATCGAGGACGATTCCTCGTCGACGAGCGAGGAGTCTTCGTCGTCGGATTCCTGCCAGGACAAGGACGAGGAAAGGAGAACTGGCGAGAGTTGAGGCAGAGGGGTTGTAGTATAGGCGCATGTATCTTCAGGAACTTTGGTGGTTGACGGTAGCAGTGCTATTTTGCTCCTCGACGTCGCCGATATCGACCTCGATCGACCCGGCAGAGCCGCGCTATCCCGGGAAGACTTTCCTATCCTACGCGAGCCTATCGGTCTCGCGATGTGGTTCCTCGAGGACGGCGGGGGCTTTTTATGATCAGACTGCGGCGAACTCGGCCTTTTGATAGAGAAGAGAACGGTTGACGCACCAAGAAGAGACGGCGAAGAGGACAACGTGGCTGTCGAGGCCCATTGCTCCTCGCTGGCGGGCGCTGTTAGCGACAAAGAGACTCGGGACGAGGAGGTCGTGCCAGGCCCGTACCGCTTCCGGGATGGCGATGCCACCGTGCTCATCCCCCAGCTCATCTGCTGCTGAGTCGTCCTCTTCCTCTTCTTCTTCCCGTCCGTCAAATCAGGCTTTTTACTTTGATTATCGGCGACCCTGAGGTTTGGCTTTTTCGCATTTGACGTTGGTGCTTTGTTCTTACCGAGCGTGTGGTTCCTGCCGCCGCCGTCTATCCGCGATTTCCGCTTCTTCGCCGACACGGAGAGAGCCTGTCGCCTGCAAGCCTCCTCGCTGGCCGCCCCCTCGCAGGATCGCTTGGATTCCGGCGTGGTGTTGCTTACGATCTCCGATGACGCCTCGATGACACCTGCCACTGATTCCGCGATCGATTTCTCGGTGACTTTGCATTGGGAACCGGGTTGCTCGCCCGACCTGCACCGTCGCTTCCGCTTCTTCTTCTTCTTTCGGCTGTTGTTGCGGCATTGAATCTCCGGGGGCGGCGTTACGCGACACATCTTCAGCGTCTCGTCGCTAGTCTGACAATGATGATGCCAATGGCGTACTTTGTGATGAGCGCCCAGTATCCGCCTCTGCAGGATCTCCAAGCGATCAGCCGAAACCACTTGCGTCAGTACCCGAACATTGGATGACCTTTTGCCCAGAGTGTTACCTTCTGTGACAATTACTTTCTTCGGATGGCCATAACGGTCCATACCAATGTAAAGCGTTTCGTTCTCCTTGGACCAGTGTGCCGAGATGTACGTATTGTAATTGTGTTGCTCCAGAGTCTCATTGAAGATGCATGCTTTTGTGCAATTGAGCTGAAACAGAAATTGAAAGAAATAATTTTATAAAATGACGAGTTTTATTATGTTGAAAGATTCTTGTAAGTGTGAAGCAGAAGCTATTAACGAGTTGATATAAAGCTACTGCATTTATTTTATAGACTTTCCTATCTTTTCCTATCCTTTCCTTATCCTTGTTCTGATTTAAAATTTATTGGCTCAAAACTTTCCTTAATTCTAGCATTAGCGTTATAATTGCTAACAATAAGTATTAGAACATTAAATATTATGACTATTTATTTTGTTGACTGATTCTTTTCTGCTGATGTTTCAGTTTAATGTTCATACTCAATTTAATATATATTTGTTTTTTTTTTTTAAATTCAATTTAGAATTACAATACGTTACACGTCATAAATAAGCAACTGGTTTTTAATAATCTTAATAAGCCGTAAAAAAACATTAATTAAAATGACTGAAGAAAATACGTAATAAAAATTTTCCGTCGAAAGAGTTCAAGATTAGTTAGAAATCTGCATTTTATTTGACAGAATATTCGGAAGAGCGTTTTCACTTCTGTTTATAGACATATATCAATTATACAATGTGGGCTTCAAGTATTTCGTAAAACAAAGGATTTTAAACGCACCGGAACAGGATTTCCTTCAAAACAGGATTCTTGCCCATTTCGTGTCCCTTTTCCATTTGCTGCCTCAATTAATTTCGCGATGCACTCTCGGTTTATACACAGCGCAATGTATCTGTTCGGGATACATTAATGGGCAATGCACACGTGCGCAAAACGAGGTTAATGCAAGTTAAAACGCTAAGCTGTTTCCTTAGCGAGACATTAAGGATAATGCGGAACCAACGCGACTGTC
Organism: Temnothorax longispinosus; assembly: GCF_030848805.1. NCBI lineage: Eukaryota > Metazoa > Arthropoda > Insecta > Hymenoptera > Formicidae > Temnothorax > Temnothorax longispinosus. Next base: position 6,288,762 of record NC_092364.1, on the reverse strand, counting down.
CAACGATGGTGCACAGTGAACATTAAGTTATCGCTGCGGCTAGTGGTGCATGTGTGCCACGATCTCGCCGTTAGCCGTTATGGTGACTTTGTAGATGAAGCGGCGGTATTCTCCACAGACAATTACACTTGTCGGTTCAACTAACAAACATCGGTTCAAACTGCTTCATCTTATGCCGCGTATTTTATTTACACTCGAGCGTTCTTTATACGCGTACGAGGGAATCAAGAGCAAAGAACCTACGAACACGAAGTTAATTTTTTCAAATACGTTGAATAAATAGTTGTAAAAACCTGGCTTGTCCTTGTCAAAATAATAATTATTTCTCTTAAACCGGATTTTAGCATCTGTAAACCAGAAGAGAAGCGACTAGTTCCGCGTACCTACACCGTGTGAATAAATAATCCCGTTACTAATAATTGTTATGCTAATTCATTTAGGTCGCTCCTACAAACTTGTAACTGCATCTTTTTATGTCGCAGTTAAATGCGGCATACCGGGAATGATAGCGACTTTATTGAGCATCACATGTGCGGCACAAGTACGCTAAACGAGTCGCATTGATCCTCGGATTCTAGTAAGCAGCGAGTAACGAGCGATTACGCGTCGAGAGAGGCGCCGCGAGAAATCTAAACAAATTTCGTATTTTCCCTCAGATATTTATGGCTATGACGAAATGAAGGCTACGCCAAATCTGTCTTCTCGATATGGCTTAGGCGAGAAATGCAGATGAAATTATTAGGACTATTTTCTTTCCTTTCGAAGCGTAGGTATAGATTATAAACTACGCGACTCGGGGTTGTGGCATGGTGTGTTGAGGACTGTACTTATGTTTAGCCCTTGCTGGCGGTTAGTTGCTAAGGAAGGGGTTTTGTGATGGGAATGGGTAGGGATTGAAGGGGGGTAGTATGTTGTAGGGGGGGGGGTGAAGCTGGTTTTTACTTGGGCCTGGCGCTGGAATGGGGATTGTTGACGGGGGGGCGATTTGGCCGTGTAGAGAGGGGATGGGGGTATTAGGATAGAAAGGGAAGGTGGGTTTTGTCGTAGGTAGCCTTAGTGCCCTTTGGAGTGGGGGGTGTGAGGTGTCTCCTGGTGGGGGAGAGCTGTGGTGGTGTAGAATTATTTGGGGTGGGTTGGGATGTCGGGGTTGTCTGTTGGGTTGTCCCTTTGGGTGGTGTGGGGGTGGGAGACTGTTAGGGTTATGTTGGGGCCTGGATGTGTGGGGTGGGTGGGGGAGGGTTTTAAGGGAGGCGTTGGTGGGCGGTAGGGGTCGTGGGGTTGTGAAGGTAGGCATGAACTGGTAAGGGGAGAGGAGTTAGGTGGGTGGGCTTTTGGGATTGGGTGGGGGATTTTATGCTTTTTTTGGGTGGCGAGCGGGTTGTGGTTCAGGTTTTAAGGTGGATGCTGGTTTTAGGGAAACCTGTTTGGAGGGCCTGTAATCTGGAGGGGTGATGGATGAGAAGGGGGTGTGTGGTCATCATGCGTCTGTGTATGGGGTATGGTTTTGGGGGGACGTAGGTGTTGGGTGGGGTTCGGTGCAGCTTTTGTGCTCGTCAGAAATATGGGGAGGATTGAAGATCTGCACTAGTTGATTGGAGTGGTTGATAGGGGTAGGTTGCGGTTGTTTTGCTCCTTTATTATAGGGGTGTACCTTGAAGTTAAGTGGAGTTGAGCGGTTGGGTAAGGAAGATGTTGGGTGGGTTAAATGTTCCCTGAGGGGCCTGACTGGTTTTGTGGATGGGTGGTATTTTGGGATAGCAGATGGAATGAACGGGTGCGGAATGTGGGGCTGTTTAGGTTGATTGTTTTTGTAAGGTTGATATGAAGGGAATTGGAAAGGGTTGAAGGGGTGCCGGTGTGGCCTGGGTTTCGGGGGTCGGTAGTGTGGGGGAAAGAATCGGGAGTTTGGGTGATGTTTGAAGTGGCTGAGTAAGTGTATTGTGAGGGGTTGGTTTCGGGGGGGGGTATGGTGAAGGGATGCTAGAGACGTGTGTGGTGTATTCCTAGGTGAGATGTGGGGATTCGTGTTAGTAGTGGGGTGGAGAGGGATGAGTAAGTGATGCTAGTTGCGATATCGTTCTGGTTTTAAACGTCGGTGATGGGGGTTGTTCTCGTGGGGTAAGATGATTGATTGTTGGTATATAGTAATAGGACGCTAGCGCCTACCTAGTAAAGGTGGATGGTATGTCGCTAAGCTTTTAATTAAATGTATGTGGATAGTGCTTGGGGTGTAGCTGCTTTCCCCTTCTCTCCCTTTCGAAAATATATATCGATTCTTTTATCTCTTCTTTTCTGTAAATTTAGATCGTTAATGTTATGAGATTTAAATAATAAGATGATAAAGTGAATAATGAGTTTAGAAATAATAGATTAACTTGCATTAATGCAAATTGATTATGTTACGTGAATGATCGATATAAGCAGTAGCACCATTCTTTTAAAGAAAACTGTAAGTGACTTTAAACAAATACAACCGCACAATTATATTAAACGCACATGAATACATTTAAAGACAAAAAAATTTTACAGTGTCTGTATTCATTCTTAAGTAGAACAATGATATGCTGATGAATTGCTAAGAATTTTTAAGATTTTTGATTTTTATGAATCGTTAAATGGAAAATGGGAAAATTAATATCAAGAACTGCATTGCTCTTGCTGCATTTACTTTTCCTAAACCTTTAGATCTTCTAAAGCGTTTTTACGGATTAAAAAGCTTCTTCAAAAGCAATCGCAAGTAAACTGTGTCTGTTACATCAAGTCGAGTCATTTGGCAGCTGTTTCAACGACAGCGGAAGTACGGTGCAAATGCCAAGAATAATGTATACTGCACTATCATAATATATGCAAGAATGTAGGCAAGATTTTTGGGAGAATGCTAAAATGTCACGCGGCAAACAATATTTGCAAGAAAACACTATCTTTTCGCAATTGAATAAAGCTTGTAATAAAGCTTTAAATAGTCTCTTTTTTTATTTCCAAACATTTCCCCAATATATAAAACGTTTCCTTGTTTTTATATGAGTTTTTAAATTGACATGTAAAACGCTATTCTTTTAAAAAAAAATTTAAATAGGAAAGATAGATTTTCAATTTAAAAATTGATAAACTTTACATATATATATATATATATATATATATATATATATATATGGGGCATTCCACGCCAATTCGCAAGGGGTCAAACTTCGACCTTTTTATTTTTGATGGCCGCTCGTTTTTTAACAGGTCTTTACGAGTATTAGACCCCTGTTAAATCGTTTCTATAATAAATGTAGCGTTTCCGAAATAGAGCCTGCGCAAAATGAGGACTGCAAAATTTTCAATGAATTTTTTCGCCTATTAGACAACGTCTAAGAAAAAAATTCATTGAACATAAAATACGCTATTTAGATCATAGTTTAAAAAAAAAATTATCCCAAATTTTTATAATAATGATTTTAAACTAATAAAGTAAAAAACACACAAAATTTGAATATCTCAAAAACCCCATTTCTATTTTTTTGAAATTTATAGGGAATATTCTAGGGAGTATTAGAAGAATTTTAAGACTAGTTGGAAGTTGCGCAGAATTTTTGGGATTTTTTTATAAATTTTTTGTGAGGCAGTAGTAATATTTGACTCACAAAAGTGTAGTTAAAAACGCGTTTCAGACAATTCTGAATCAATTTAGATATACTTTTTTACTAAAGCATGATGAAGATCTCGGCATAGCACACGACAATTGCGATGAACAGTGTGGGAAAGGCGAAAAAATAGATTTATGAGGAAGTTTAATTCATAAGTACATTTGTTTAAGAACATATTATTTATAATTTTATTATTTTGTGCTCAGTATAATCATTCGAAAAGGAGTAATCTTTAACAATTAATTTATAATTTTTGGTATGACTTGGTATGACGCAGTGGACACGTTGAGTCTGAGGTATTCTTTTTGTTTGATCGTACCGACCTGTCAAAAATTCGACGGCAATTTCATAATTTTTTTTGTCCCAATACTTGAAATCGCCGCCGAATTTTTTGACAGGTCGGTACGATCAAACAAAAAGAATACCTCAGACTCAACGTGTCCACTGCGTCATACCAAGTCTACCAAAAATTATAATTAATTGTTAAAGATTACTCCTTTTCGAATGATTATACTGAGCACCAAAATAATAAAATAAAATATATGTTCTTAAACAAATGTACTTATTGAATTAAACTTCCTCATAAATCTATTTTTTTCGCCTTTCCCACACTGTTCATCGCAATTGTCGTGTGCTATGCGAGATCTCATCATGCTTTAGTAAAAAAGTATATCTAAATGATTCAGAATTGTCTGAAACGCGTTTTTAACTACACTTTTGTGAGTCAAATATTACTACTGCCTCACAAAAAAATTTATAAAAAAATCCCAAAAATTCTGCGCAACTTCCAACTAGTCTTAAAATTCTTCTAATACTCCCTAGAATATTCCCTATAAATTTCAAAAAAATAGAAAATGGGGTTTTTGAGATATTCAAATTTTTGTGTTTTTTTTACTTTATTAGTTTAAAATCATTATTATAAAAATTTGGGATAATTTTTTTTTTAAACTATGATCTAAATAGCGTATTTTATGTTCAATGAATTTTTTTCTTAGACGTTGTCTAATAGGCGAAAAAATTCATTGAAAATTTCGCAGTCCTCATTTTGCGCAGGCTATATTTCGGAAACGCTACATTTATTATAGAAACGATTTAACAGGGGTCTAATACTCGTAAAAACCTGTTAAAAAACGAGCGGCCATCAAAAATAAAAAGGTCGAAGTTTGACTCCTTGCGAGTTGGCGTGGAATGCCCCATATATAATTTTTGCATAGGTGTACTACTAAATATCTCTAGTAAATATAACTCGATATTACATATAATACATAACATCTCTATGCGAGATGTGTACATGTCTTTACCGAAGCGTTACGAAAAAATATATGATTGATTTACGGATCATTAGATATCTGCTACCGGATTATAAATTATTCGGGTAGCCGAGAAAACGAATATGACACGGTGATCGGTCAATGAGATGCAAGACGAAAGTAAAAAAACGTACTAATTGCGTATCTCTTTTGGTTCTTCGAGGCTACTATACTAAAGATTGGAGAATGTTGCTCCTAGTACATTAAATTATTTTTAATTTATCGAGGCTTTGTATTTATTCAATGCTTTTTTTCGAAAATCACGCTGCAACTTTTGAAGCAAGTGTTTCTTTATTTTTCAAGTCTCTCATGCAAATATTTATAAAAAGAAAGCGAGAAAACATATTTATTATAACATATTTCTTTAAATGTATTTACTGCATTCATATTATATCCGCGTCTTGGTATTTAAATAAATTTGAGAAAAGGATTTAAAAGGATTTAAAAAGATACAAAATAAAATTTTATTTAATTCGGTGATTTTTAAATGAAATTTTGCTTAGATCTCATTGTCACCGAAGAAGTTTATAAAGTTGCTGAATATAACGATTTCTTGAAGAAGTTTAATGCGCTTTAATCATTCGAGTGACTTTGAAGAGAATGTTGTATAGAGATCGCAGGTGATGTTAACGACGTGACGCCAATTATAGCGCCGCGAATCGCGAAGTTGTAGTAAATAATGATTTCGTTAGAAACAAAACAACTAATGGAGACGGCAACCGTAAAGAGTGCCAGAAGAATGCAACTATCTTGCCACTTTATAACTCGGCTGTGCTGCTTGTTCTTCTCGTACGACGGATAATTTATTGTTATTATATACTATAATATGTTTCTTGCATGTCACGTGCATAAGAGGCCATCAGATGTGAATACGGAATTTAACCCTTTTATCTATATATGCCATATAAAAGTGGATGTTATTTACAAAAGAAATATTTAGCTCAGATTCTCAGATCGATGTGTTATTTCAATTTCTTCGTGTAAGAGATCTTTACATGGAAAAAGGGACAACAATAATAATATTGATATAAAAAATTAAAAAAATTAAAATAAAAATATTCTTAGAAAGACCATGTTTATTTTAATTTTTTCGGGAAAATGTCTAGATAATATTTTCAAGGTATTGGTGGAATATTTTTTTACTTATTTCAGAGAAATATTTTTGAAAATATTTCGGAACGATATTTTAAATAATCATAAAATATTTTTAAAAATATCTCGAAACGTTATTTTAAATAATCATAAAATATTTTTAGGATGTTCTTATATTTATAATATTTTAGAAATATTTTTCCAATATTTTTCTAATGAATTATATGTTCTATTCGAAAGAGCAAGCAGCAGGTGCTTTATTCAGTTCCGCGCAATTAACGAGGTGCAATCGAGTTGACGATAATAATTAGGGTCGTATCGTGATAATGAATTACGTACAATCCCTTTATCGCGTAATTGCAGAGCAGCGCACATATTTGCACGTACACATGGAATCAGCTGTTCGAAGAGCCTCAGAAGTGCCGCTGATCATTCTTTATGTCATTTGGTAATGGGGCACTATCATCAATATTTAGGACACATTTCTTGGTGTAAGACTAATATGCTACGTTCAATTATTATTTATGCCGTTGGCATAATAAAATAAATAATCATAACTAGCTTATTTTGATAGCAAAAAAAAAATATGATGAAAGATCACAATTATCAAATAGACAAACTAGATGCAAATTTTGCACGTGACGAGATTTAACATTTTGTATTTCAAATAAACGATTTGTCTACAAATTCCATTAATATTCGCGCCGATATAATGTTCGATTTATGATAATAAAACCGCAGAGTTTAGACTATCAAGCCTTTTATGCGTGCAATGTGTGATGAGTCAATGTCTACACATTTCTGATTTTTTCTCTTTTTGTATTAGACAAAAATAAATGTATTATTCTAACCAAGAAGATCAAAGATAACCGAAAGGCATGAGTATGTACATGATTATGTACGCAGCATCCGATTTAATTTCAGTAAAGGTGCCGCTAAGATAAAAATTATTTATGATGTTCTAATCGTCACGTGGTGAATCGTAATTCGTCAGTGAAGAAACTCGTTGGGTCTAATCCAATTAGTGAATTAATTGCGTTATTAGATACCAGTTCAAAAGAAGGATCGATTAGTCGATTACACGCGCCGCGCCGATAATCGTAAATCACGGGATTGAATCTTTAATTTCGTTTATACGTTGTAGTAGTCACGCTACTTGCGATATTGCCGAACTTATATCACGTTAGGAAACGGTTTCGAGGCGTTAGAAACTCAATTTTTATTACCCAACGGTGAAAGATATTCCACACGTTTCGTGTGATTTCTAGAAGTCTGTTACATCCTTCTTGTCCTTTCTTTCGAGATTTGGTACGCTGGTATTATTTTAATAGCAAATCATAAACTTTCGCGTAAAATGTTTTTGATTTTCAAATAACAGTAAAGAGTATTTTGTAATATATATATCACGTATTGAATTATCTTCTATAGAATAGATGATAAAAATATTGACACATTTATTACATGCCAAATGAGAAATATCAATAGAATATCATAATCATAAATATTAATAAATATTAATGCAAATCAATAATATAGTCTTTGTCTTATTAATCTTACTTGTTTAACATACACGTATGTACGCAATCATTTTTCTTGTTGTATTGTTTTATACATCATGTAACACATAATTATAGAATGACAGAGTTAAACAAATTATAAGTCGCAAATTTACGTTAAAACGTTGAAATTGTAATTTTGCCGAGCAAAAATTCCAAGATAAACGAGAATAAAGGTAAATGCCTAAAATTGTTTCTGGTTTTCAAAGCATATTAGACAGACGCCGCGCGCCACTCGAATGACCGAAAGATTTAAATCCCTTAAAAAAAATAGATTCTGAATCCTTCGAGTAGAATAAGTACATGTGGCAAGCAATTTCGTCCAACCTAAGTTTAAAAGTGATAAAACGGACTTATTATTAGCATAAACAAAACTAATGCGCGCATGTATTTACCTATCGTTAATATAACTAATTTACAATGTTGCGGGGAACGAAACGTTCAAGAGAAAACGAGGAACAACTTACAAAGTTGTGTAAATAATCATTTTAGTGGCCCTAAAATTCACCATCAAACGCGAAACAAATAAGACTTATTATTTTTCCCCGATAAAACTGATAATTCTGACAAAGAATTTCCCGATCGTCGTTCGACAGTGGCTGTTTTTTTCGAGGCACATTGCGCGATCGTTCATCAAATATACGAATGAACGGATTTATGGGTTTGATATATATATATATATGTCTGAATTCGTGGCTGCGCACCGGCGCCGGCGTGGCTGTTGGGTCCCGGGTCACGGAGTATATTCTTGTTTCGACGATGTCCAGAAGAAGCTGCGCTCATAAAGCACGCGAAATACGACGTCGCGGTCGGTGTCTACCACGCGAGAAGACACATTACAGGAGAGGAGTGCCAGTGTGGTTCTTTAGCGGCGCGATATCGGATAATCTTCCTTCTGTTGAATTGTCTCTTTAACTTTGGCCGGCGCGGCGGGTGGATCCTGACGAGTATCCCGCTGTGAGACGTCGGGATTGGTATTCGCGTGTAATGTGTTAAGAACGTTCCGAAGGATTAATTCGATTACTGTAATTACCGAGTATTTATATGTCAGTATGTCGTGTCGCGTGTCGACGTAATTTATATGTCACTGTAACAATGTTGTATATAAATTTCACGGTTTTTTATACATTTGACACACGAAGAAGTGAAATAATTGGTATTTTTATATATAGTGAGACGATATAATTTTTTAGTAATGAAATTTATTCATTGAATATGTTAACTTCCTATAAATATTAATTTAAAAATATACAAATATTTATTTATTTAAGAAATTATAAAAAATGACGATTATTAATTTTGTCATTAAGATATAATTAGAGAGTCGAATTGCCGCAATTGAACTATTTTTGCAACTGCCATACACAGTTTGTAAGGCTTTTAAAATATCAAAATCTATTTTTTTCTTACCTCGAAAAACACAGGACGGTGAGAAGAGAGCTTCAATGTCGCGTCCATTCAATTTTTCATGAATATCATCGATCAGACCCGACATTCGCGATCCCATTCGCGTGCAAATTATTCCCGTGACTTTTAAATCGGGATAATAGGGCGAAAATTTGAGAATTCTGAGAGTGAGAGTTACGGCTACAAGTGCTCTCAAGGCGTGTTCATCTCCGTGGGATTATTTAGAGGCATTCTTTCAAACGCCCACCGTTCACCCACGAGCCACCAGTCGCCGCGCCGCCACGACAAGAGAGGTATCTCCGAGTTTGTCTCTTTGGCCCAAACGAGACGGGTCGAATGGAACTCGAGAGTGATCCTCCCTCTCTCTCTATCTCTTGAACTCCTTGTTCCTCCACCTTCTTCCATCTTCCGAACACAGACCTATGCGCGGCGCATAAACAGCCGTCTATCATAATATTTGTGCTCGTGTCGGCGACTTGAATTATGTTGTAACGACCAGTCACGAGAAGAAGACGACCCGAAAGAAAGAGTTACGTGTGTTCGTGCACGAAAGGGGAAGGAAGGGGGTGAGGGGCAGCGGGGGGGCTCTTGTGGGTGCGCGCATTGGGTCTGATGTACGACGGGCCAGACGGGAGGACGAGTTCTGTGTCCGATTTTAACGAGAATACACCCAGATTGGATGCTGATAAAATATCGAACTTCATCCCGAACTGAACCCGCGATGGGCGGGGAAGAACGGCTCTCACGGATTAATCTTTCATCCCGATGAATCAAATCACGCGAGATTTCGACAAGTCTTGAATACTGCCTGGCTCATCGTCATCCTGTTTGTTACGTATTTTGAAAAAAAGTGTAGATAATGGCACTGTTTTTTTTTTAATATCTGGTTGAAACAGATCTTAATGGAATGAAGTTTGATTTGAAAACTAATATGAGATCGGATTGATCGAAGTCATCCATCGATAGGTATATATTTAACACATGTATCTTCGTTATTCGAAATAATATTTTTTGGAAATAATGATCATGAAAGCTAAGAAAAAAACAAAGCGGGAATACCTGATTCGAGAGATATAATTTATGGATCTAGATGCGTCTCGATTACAGGCGTGTTACATGCGTGTTTTATGTGCGTAAAAACATAGCCGAAGATAGATACATTCTACTAAAACTTGCTGCTGGAGATATGACTACGGAGATACAAGATACTTTTATTTATTTATTACCTCATCTCTGTATCTACCTATGTGTTTTTAACTTCACATTCAAAAATATTTCTATTTTATGACTACTCAGATCAGGTATTAACTCGTCAGTAAATTCTACTGGTGTTTGCGATAATAAAATTTGTTCAAACTGTCAACAGACACAAGTATCAATTAATGAGATCAGTAATTAATTTATACATTTAATTCTTATATAAGAAATCTTTCCTTTGTTCTTTTAAAAATCCTTTAAAAATCTTTCCTTTAAAAAAATAAAGAATCTATTTACACATTTATATAAATATGATACTTCGGAAATTTTTATCTAACTTTCCTTGTTTAATAAATTGTTATATATTTTGTATTAAATTTCAAAATAAAAAACCACGCGAATATCTTCAAAAATAACTGGAATAATATCTAACAAATTTCTATGAAATAGAAAGCAGTTCTTTCTCATGTGTTTTATAAGTCGTAAATTATACGAAAGCAAGGTAAAAACATCTGTATACAACGGGGCACATGGTAATAAATTCCTTTGGGATATCTCTCGAATTTACATATTCACTTGACACAACTGACTGACAGAACAGGAACATCAGTTTTCCATCGACCGATCATCATGTGAGAGAAAAGCACATGTGCGCCGAAATCGTAAAAAAGAGGCTTGCTTCTTGCTTCGTGGCAAGAAGAAAATCCGAGAATCGACTCACCCCGGGATCAACGAGTCTGGAGAGAGTTGCCCGGACTGTATTTATGTGTGACACCCTGTTTCTCGATAAGGCCGGCAGCTAATTAAACTTGAAAGCCGGCCGAGCTATAAGAAACACCCCCCTGCTGTT